>NC_041396.2:112552282-112647282 GCF_900747795.2 Erpetoichthys calabaricus
AATTTACCTAAAGAAGAAATCACTGTTGGAAAAAGCGGACATGGACCCATCAATTGATTTTCTAGATTCCCTTGAAGAGGATGTCCCAAAAGGTAAAGATAAAAATAAGGTGTAAAAGATAGTGATTATATTGTTGCAGTTTTTGTTTATAAAATTCAATGAAAAAATCTTGAACCATGAATGCATTTCAACTGCTTATGTACACCGTTTTTTTGCTACTGCATATAAACCACTGAGTCCGAAATATGTATCTTGAGTATATACATAACCTTTTAATTCTGAAGCTGTGTCCATTTATAATGATATTCAAGCACCATATTACAATTATCTAAGTATGGCCTTATCTTAGGGTGCTGTCAACTGTTTTAAATATCTGTTAGCTGAGTGAAGGTATTTGGCTTCCCGTTTTAAACCAGAACCTGCATTCCCTTCTTATATACAGTAGAGGCAAAAGACTAGGCAGATAAACAAGGCCCATAAGTCCTTTATTGATGTTAAGAAAGGCATTTAATTAAAGAAAGCTGTAAGAAAGTTAGGGAGCTAAACAATCTGGTCATCTACGGTGGATGGCAAGTCAATTGATTTCTTTCCCCCCCAAGTTATTTCATAGTATACACTTAAGTTCCAAAATTATCAACCAAAATGTATTAGGCAAAAAATAATCGATACTTAAACTGTTCACATATGTTTTGTAGAGCCCAATACTCTGATCACCTTAACCTTAAGTTAAAGCCTTAAGAATCATCCATCCATCCATCCATCCATCCATTTTCCAACCCGCTGAATCCGAACACAGGGTCACGGGGGTCTGCTGGAGCCAATCCCAGCCAAAACAGGGCACAAGGCAGGAACCAATCCCGGGCAGGGTGCCAACCCACCACAGGACACACACAAACACACCCACACACCAAGCACACACTAGGGCCAATTTAGAATCGCCAATCCACTTAACCTGCATGTCTTTTGACTGTAGGAGGAAAAGGAGCGCCCGGAGGAAGCCCACGCAGACACGGGGAGAACATGCAAACTCCACGCAGGGAGGACCCGGGAAGCGAACCCAGGTCCCCAAATCTCCCAACTGTGAGGCAGCAGCGCTACCCGCTGCGCCACTGTGCCGCCCCATAAGAATCAGTCATATTATAAAGTCCAAGTACAAGCAAGCAGCAAATGGGCAATATATACAAATACTGTAAAATACAGCAGGCATGGCAAAAACAAAGGGGGGGGGGAGGTAGGTAAGTATTACAGAAGCAAACAATTGACATTTCTGGAAAGATTACTGTAGAAAGAAATTAATAACTCAAAGTATAATTTACATTTTAGTATTTTTAATCTTGTTCTGTCCAGGTCTCATTCCTACCATGCACCCGATGACACTTGGAGTAGACGCCATCTCCCTGCAACCCTAAAATTATACATAAGGATAATGGATTGTTCATAATACCTTAAATTCATTTAAACAGATTATCACATCTGGTCATTCATCCATATATCGTGCAGATCCACTTCAACCAATTGAGGGTAGTGGGGGACTAAAGCCTCCTCCCAGCAGCATTGAGCATAGGCAGAAACAATCCTAGACTTAGTTACACTATTGACTAGTTACTAACAAGCATATGTTTGAGACATGGGAGTAAAATCAGATTACCCACACACTCCATTTGACAGCACCCAGTCTGCAATTCAAACCCAAGATTTTGAAGCAGTGAGGCAGCAGCATTAACAGCTCATGTAATGATGTAATCAACATACCCCCATATAAACATTTAAATAATATCATTTCAAAATATTAAAATACCTTGCAAAATAACAGAGTAACTTAAGCATCATTGTCTTGTTAACAACAACCAGGATCAGCCAGAAACAAACTTAGCAGGACAACACTATGATTTCATGGAGGGCTGATTACAATCCAAATGAAACTCACAGTATTTTCAATTTACAGAAGATATGCATGAGAGTGCATACTAGAGCAAACCTAACTTTGTATTTTACACAACGCAACATCACAGGTTAGCACTTTAACAAACCAAGCTGAGGTTGTATCCATCAAACACACTTAAAGAAATACATCAAACCTAATTTTTTTTTTATACGTTACTTACCACAAGTGCTTTGTAATTGGTGGCCAAGAAAAAAATTTAATGTTATCTTTTCATGCAGAATGCAGAGAAAAAAAAGATTCACATAATAGAAGCCAACAGTGGGGTGGGGAGCACAGAACCCACATGTTAGTTACCCAGTCATATGACTTTTTAAATTGAAAGTCCGTGGCTCTCGCTCGTTCTTTGGGCTACAGTCCTGTCTCCAGTTCAAAAAGTTAGTCCCATGAGGCTTTAGTTTCATGTTTTTGATGTCCGTTTATTCTAGAAGTAACTAAAAAATATTTTAGCAAAAAAATCATGCATTTTGCACATTTAGAGCATACGACTCCTTTAAGTTAAAATGTATAAGGTGGCACAGGCTTACATATGCAGAAGATGTCAAGACACAGTACTGAATATATTGTTTAGTACAACAGAAGAGTACTGAACATACCATTTACTGTAACAGAAGAATTTGTATTGGTGAGGAAAACTAGTCCTGATGGAGGGGACTGGGCCCATGCTGGCCCTAGTGTTGGCAGACCTAATACTGGTAACTCTAATGTCAAGTGAAAATGATTATGGTCTTATGAAATAACACTGGAACCTACCCACTGATGTCAAATTTAAACAAACTGTTTCTGTTTTGTTTCAGGATCATGGAGTCTGCAGTCTGAGAAAGGGAACAGTGTAGTTCTCCTACGCAGTCTTCTTTGGCTTGGTCTTAGCTTTTACCACATCCCTATGACATCTCATCATGGCTACATTTACATGGGCACTGGACAAAAAAACATAGATCTTCCTTTTATGTTGTAGGAAAGACACAAACTCCCTCCATGAACAACTACAGACATATAAATGGTAGCATATATTGGCAAAAATACAATTAATGTATTGTTTTATAATTTGTGATTTTTTTGTCCTTACGAATCTTCATCATTAAACAAATGTGTGATATTACAAGTTAATGATATGTAATTTTCATCCTTAATCATCAATATTATATTTATATCAACATTATACTTATGCAAATTTTGCACCAACATACTAGGCAGGCTTTTGCCAAAGCCATGAAAGGTTATATGGCACTGCTTCCCTTTAATTCCGTAAAATATGATACTGGGAGCAATTTCAGGGACTCAGTGACATCAAGGCCTGTCATTAACATAGTCCAACACTTACAAACACTTGTGGTGTTTGACTTTACAACTATAAAGCACATAGCAGAGTTTTGTGGCAACAGTTAAGAGAAAGACAAAAAGCTCTCAATGACAGATATCCTGCAGAACAAGAAGTTTCACAGACAACCACTCTCCCAATAAAGATATTATAAATAATTCAAGAAAATCTAGAACTGTTGGACGAGTAATGTCACTAGCAGCAGCTTCCAAAGCTTCAGTCCCTAATCTTTGAGAAGCCCACACCCCCAACACCATCCCAAGAATTTAGGCATCCAGCCTCTGATCTTTGTGAACCCCCCTCTCGTCCCATGATCTCATGTGTCCAGGTCCTCCCATTCTGTGACCTGACATGCATGGCTGACAGGGCAAAAACAAATTGTGCACTCCACTCACTCTCACCCCGCCCTATTTTCCATCTAATATATACTTGTGGGCATCATCTAAAGGCATCATCTCAGATTTGAGTCCCAAATAAGTGCCAAGGCTAGTGGCACCCCCAGCCCCTCCTTCGGCTTTCATTTAATACATATACAGTATAAATCTGTCTTGCTAAATATTACAGGCAGCAGTAATGAGGAGTGGAAGGACACCAATTGACTCTGTGAGCCATCTCTAATACCACTGATTCTCCTGCCCCCAATATGTCCCATAGGTAAGACTTTCAGTCTGTTGGCCTTGTTTAGTTGGCTATTGTGTCCCAGTATCAAGATGATTGAATAGCTTCTAGTGCGAATCAATTTTACTGCAAGAGGCACCTGTCATTAGAGTAAGAGAGGAAAATCTACAAAGTATACAAGTTAAAGTGATCTCTCTTAAGGTAAATTTGACAGAATAAAACTAATCCGTAAATTAAGTTGGACAGAATGCTTATCTGCTGTAGTAGACAAATTTGGCAAAACTTTTCAATGGTAGAGTTTGAAATTTCAAAAATTGTATAAAATGTGCTCCATTTGAGATATCTAAATGAAAACTGAGCATTACCCGACACATTTCCATGAAGAATAAGTGAGCCATGTTTCAACAACAAGAGTCAACTGGCACCTAAGATATTTCATATACACGTATAGACATGGTAACCACAGCAGGGGCTTTTTTGCATTATAAAGGTATATGGACGAAGCAAGACCAACATCCAAACTCCACAAAGGCAATACTAGTCAAACCACTAAAGGCAGAGTCTCAGCAGGACTGAAGTTAAGAGACGGCACTGCACCCTGTAAAACTGTAAATAAATATTTTCATTCTCTAAAGCTACTTAATCCAATTCAGGGGCATGAGAAGTTGGAGGCTTAAATGAAAACAGTAATATTATTGTGGTGACAAGGGAGCTAATTATACTAAAAATGTATTTTACTAACATTCCTGGAGAATCTTTAAGTTCTTTTGGCAGATTGCACAAAAACTTGTTACTCCAAAGACTCAACTGCCAAAAGCAATTTTATTTATCTTCATAATTATATAATGGCCTGTAGAGGCACAAGCACAGGGCTTAACTAAATAATCTGCAGAGCAGGGCACAATGTCAACACTGTGAGGGAGATAGAGGTTGGTTATTTGTTTGAATTGTAAAACTTTAGAAGCAGATGGAAGCAGAATTTCTATTAAAAAAAAAATCAGTCCTACCTTCTAACTTTAGTTTCAAGAGTGAATGGGAGTGAGATGGCCATTTAGAGTATAGGCAGGAACACAGTACTATTTAAACAGAAGTGGTGTTTAAAAAAACAAATTAGTGACATAAATCCCTGTAAGAGCATCTTGTGATTACAGAGTATGCTTTGCAGTATAACCATTAATAAAATCAGCAAAGTGAGAGAAAAGTGTTCTTGTAAGGTAAGAGGCCTATTACCTTGACATGGAGGAACAGACCTAATAACTGGCAGTAACAACTTGTGACTGCACCTCACTCATTAAGAAGTGACATGGACAAAAGAAGGTACAAAAATGGAACACGATAATTCACAAATTGTTTTGTGGTGTTTCATAGCTGGAGAACAATGAACTGTGAAGTTTAAACACCTGCTTCAAAAATAAGTAAGTTTAAAGCAAATTTAGTTATTAAAGTATAGTCTGACCAAGAATGGCCTAGTGGTTACAACTGTATAGAACATTTTCCAGAGCAGAATGAATGTTGGAATTGGCCTTGTAATGATACCAGGAACGGTTGATTCTCCAAGATCTGCAAAGATCAGTGTAGATGATTTTGGCTAAGTCTTGGTGATGAGGAATAGAATATCATTATGTAGTATTATTATTGGAGTTGTATTTTAGATATCATTTTTTTAAGTTTTAAGATGTTAAAAGTATTAAACACAATAAGAATGGTTATGTAGGTCATATAGATGTAAACTCCTCAGCTAATGTATAGTTAGGCTTTTGTAAGCTAGGTTAGAACTTTGATGTACTTTGTTAATGGTTAAGGACTGATTTGAACTACCAAACAAATTATCGAAATTGTGACAACTACCAGATTTAAACATCAAAAGCAAGGTCTGAACTTGATCAGCTCGTGATAATTCCATTTAATAAAAAAAAAAGTAGATGAATGCACCTGTAGCAGTGCTACTATTAGTTAAAACCACATCTCCCAGCAGTCCCTGCAGAGGCTCTGATTGGTCTTCTGTCTGGGATGCAGGGGCTGTTGGGGTCAAAGGTGGTTAGAGTGGCTCTTAAAAGGAGGGCCGGTATCCAAAGAGGGGTGTGTTTTTTTGTAAGCTGTGCTCTGTGTACCTGTCTGTCTGCCTTCTATTGGGTTAACCGTACTTAGTCATGTCCTGGATTGTTTCGTTGTTGGGGTCTGGATTGTCTTCTGTCTACCTGTGTGCTGAGGACTGATAGTGGATTCATGGCCTTCCCGCAAGAAAAGGAGCGCTCCTGAACCATCCACCCATCGTCACCATTTTCAGGGACTACTGATAGGACTGTCTTTTGATTCCCTTTCAACGTACAGATTTCTGGACTTACTATCTTCATCATTTCATTACATCTGGTGCGGTTTTCCATGGACTTTGCTGTGGGGGGTTGTTTGTGTTTGATTGTTTAATGTAATATTGCCGTAGGGGTACGGGGTGGTATTGTTTTCATTTATTTCATTATATTCTTTAATTGTTGTTCGATTTCAGTATGCATTAATTTGTCTGTGTTTATGAGTCCCTGGGATCTCCTCCATAAAAATAAATAAATCATCATCTTATTGACAGTGTGAATCTTAGCAGCACTGGACTTCTTTGAGGTAAGCAAATGAGCAGCAGTAGTAGCAGCAGCAGGAGGACAACAGTCACTAAGTGATCACCATGCCATGAGCTGCAGGAGCATAACCATTAAGAGCTGAAAACCAACTGAACTCTGTTGCATATCAAGTACTTCAATCATCACCCTCTGTTACGGCTGCTAAACGTCAGGTTGTATTGTGTGACTTTCAGATTCATTTGCTTTATTTCTGCATTTGGCATAATAAGATTAAGAATATGACAATTGAATAAAGTTTCTAAACTTGCTCTACTGCTTGCTTTGCTGCTCTGTTTTGTTGATCAGGGGTACAGATAAAAGGGGGATGCCTCCTAGGCCAAAAAGAAAGGGTCTCAATAGCAGTTAATCCTGGGTGAAGTCAGACTGTAGTTTTTGTTGCAAGTGCATTGCGGCTGTGGAATGTAAGTGCATACATAGAATGCAAGTAGACAACTTATAAATGTGGGTGTACCTGTGAATAATGCCATTGAGATGTGGAATTTATGTTTTAGGAAAGATCAACCGAAAACCTTACCACAATAAAACACTTGTCATTACCAAAACACAACACTCCAGACCAAACTGTCAAAGATTTTGCTTTTACATACATGCAGTTGTATTTCTTAATGAACAACCAAGTGCACATTATTAACAGCACCTGTCTCTAATGTCCAATAATGCAACTGGGTAACGGACTATGATAACCACTGTTTAATGAACCAGAAGAAAACAACAAACGTGTGATGGCACAACAAAAAATTTGGCTGCAATAGTCCAAAGTAACGCTCGTCGTGAGCCGATACGGTCTGAACAGGAGCTCGGTCTCTGTCAGTCATCAGGTCACAAAAAGACATCTCCTTCTGGTCAACTGTCTGGTTTTATACTGCCAGATCTGGAAGGGGTGGGACTTGGGCAGGAAGGACTAGATGCCTTCTCTGGGTGGTCTCTCAGAGATGTAGGGAAAGGAGAAGAACTTGTAAGATTAGTGCCCCCCCATTAATCCCAGAGAGGCATTGCTTAACTTAGCAGAGCTTTAAAGATGATCCCTAAGCTTGCATGTGTCACAGCAGATAAGCAACAAGGCTATATTTGTTTTTGTTTTTTTTTTTATATAAATGGCTTTTGCATGTTATTTTATTATAAAAGTAAACTTTGTCACTTATTTGTCACCTGAAGTAATCCTTACCTAATTTTGGAACTGAAAGAGTGGTTATAATTGTTATTGTTTCATGACTGTTGACTTTTCCTTGTTTGGTGGAAGACTATAAAGTGACACTATCCATAAATATGGGAAAGAATGGATAAATCTAAACTCTAAAATGACAAAGTTACAATCTGAGGATATCCTCTTTCATTCTGAATACACATATATTAACTTCCTAAAAATAGAGGGGGGGGAAAGCTATGAAATGCCTCTCAACACGTAGCCATGACCACCAAAACCACAAGAAAGTGATACAGAACAAACAGGCAGAGAGAAAATGGCAAACCGCACATTTCATCCAGTCCAATGAATATAACAAAAGGCATTTCACCTAGTACGGTGGAAGTAAATTTTTAGAGAATATTTTGAAAAGTTTAATTAATTATGAAGAAAACAAAGACTGCTTCAAAGGTTATTGCGAAGACTTCAAGAAAAATGTGTAAAAAATGATAAGGTCAGCAAAGATAGTTTATTATAATATATATATTATACATACACATACATACATACATACATACATACATACATACACATATATATGTATGTATATATGAAAACCTGTACCTCCACTGGAAAAGCATGACTGCATGTGGCAGAGGCGTCAAGGGTGGGATGCAGCTGTTGGTGAATAATGGCTTATAAGCCACTCAACTTTATAAGCAAGAAAGTCCCACTGATCTCTGAAAATCCACTCACTGCATAATGCGCCTTTAATAAAATCCTCTAGTAGAGGAACTGCAGTCTTGGCTCTTCACTCTTCAAAAATACAGAAAACAGAGTGAACACTACCCAAAGTTGTGACTACTAATGACAAACGATTGAGGTGAATGACACATTTTAACTAAGGAATATGTGAAGATACACATTATATTCAACAGCAAAATTAAGGTAATGAAAGTTAGTATTGCGTGTGTATTTATTTAAATGGAATTAAAAAGTCCTTCTATTGCTTACTCTCAATGTTCTTTCTGTATGATCCTTCTGCTGACCTACTGTATATTAATATGTTACTGCATTCTGATTTTGACTGTGGATTCAGGACTGGGGAAAGCACAGGCCCGTCAATACCATGAATGCATTAATCATCTAGGAACTGCTTACACTCTGGACACGAGGCCTGGCACTGTCCTGCACCAGGAGGAACTCCAGCCCAATTGCACCAGCGTAAGGTCTGACAATGGCTCTGAGGATTTCATCCTGCTGCCTAACACGTGAAGGTCTGTGCAACTCTACAAGGATACATCTCCTAGACCATCACTGACCTAACACCAAAACGGTCATGCTGGATGATGTTGCAGGCTGCATAACGTTCACCATGGCATCTCCAAACTCTTTCACGTCTGTCACATGTACTCAGTGTGAACCTGCTCTCATCTGCGAGGAGAAGGGATGCCAATGGTGGAGCGGCCAATTGTGCAACAGCCCATATTCCTGGTCTGTACTGGGAAACACAGCAAACATTCTTGCAACAGCACATATGGATGTGCCATTCTGGAGGAGCTAGAATACCTGTATATCCGAATAGGATACATGCACTGCGCCTCATGCTACCAGTAGTGACAAGGACACTAGCAAAATGCAAAACTAGAGGAGAATCAGTCAGGAAGGATAAGGAGAGAACAATTGTCTGTAGGCACCACCTGTAAAAACACTCCCTTTTTGGAGATTGTCTTGCTGTTGCCTTTCCAGTTGTACCTGTTGTCACTTTCATTTGCACCAAAGCAGGTAAAGTTTATTCACAATTGTTTAGACTTCCTAACTGGACAGACAGATAGACTGTGATGATTAAGTGTTCCCTTAATTTTTTTGAAAAGTATATATTGTACCATTAAAAGAAAGTCTCCTAGCTTGGGAGAGTATGTTTATTTTGACATAAAATAAACATTTGGAATTGAAGCTCAGTTCTGTTCACAAGATTGTTTTATACATAAGGCCCCTGCACTTCTTAAGGTAAGTTCTAAACTTGTATTTTATCATCTGCAGAAATTAACACAGCAGTTACAATGATTTGTAACTTCTATTTTGAGGATTGCAAGGATATATTCACTGAAGCTCTAACTTGCACAAAAACAAACCAAAAGAGAAAGTGAACTATTTAGGTATAAAATCCAAACAAACAAAACAGTAATGTTTAGAAAAATCACAATGCTTTTTACATAATTTAGAATTAAACAACTGACAACAGCAGCTGGCCGAATACACAGTATAAATAAAACAAAAAAATGCAATACGAGTCCAGTTTTACCAGTACTGAATTGGAGTGATGTCAAAAATTGTGAATAGAATGCCCATGAAATAAAAGAAATTTGTTCCACTGTGAATGCAATATAAAATCATTAACAATATAACTGGAAAAAAATTGCAAACTGCTTAAAACAATGTTAATGCAGATATAGGACATTTCTTCACAATTAGCAACAATCACATTTTCCAAACATACAGGTCAGGTTGGGGAGCATGCAGTCATACAGCACATTGCCACACCCACCACATGACAAACCAACTTGGGACCCTGGTTGGCAGTAAAAGAAAATGACCATCTATCTGCCGCAGCCAGGTGTTATGCGAGTGTACAGCCACTTGGGTCCTCAAGAATGAGGATCCTTGCGAGCCGGATCACCCTTGGGGATGTAATGTTTGCTCCGTCACAAAGCAGGCAACATGCCTCATTTGATACTCCATGAGCAACCGCTCACTCGACACAAAGTCAAATCAGTGGTACACAAGGATTATCTGAAGAGACACCGTATTGAAGGAGTCCCGTCTCTCTCTCTCTCTCTCTCTCTCTCTCTCTCTCTCTCAGGTCACTGGATAGTGTCCATGAATTACAACCATACAGGAAAACAGGAAGCACCAGGACTCTAAACACTTAGACCTTCGTCCTTTTGCAAAGATATTGGGAGCAACCACACACCCTTTTCCATCGACCTCATGACCCCCCTTGCTCTCCCAATCCGTCTGACTTTATAGGAAGAGTCACCAGAGACATGAAGGTTGAGCTAACGTAAGTAAACCTCTCGACAAGGTCGACACTCTCTCCACAGCCAAACACACTGCTGATAGCTGTGACCAAGAGATCATTAAAGGCCTGGATCTTGGTTTTTATTCAGGACACTTGCAAGGTCAGACACTCAGACTCTTGGCAAATATACCTACATTGATTATCAACAAAACATTATGGACTAAAGTATCATTAAGTTTTAGCAAACTACGATGGATGACAAATTTATTCATCACAGTCTGGTATGGCATCTACACTGCAACAAATGGTAAGGTCCTGCAGCAGTTGAATAAATTAGTCCAGTTCAAAACCAGAGGCATACTCCTACTCATATCACCCTTGAGTCATTATACCGTAAACTAGAATCATCATCATCTGCTTGACCCGTGAGCTGTACTAAAAGACAGAATGTCACTGCCAAGAGTTATTTGTATTGACCAACTCTTTCCTGTTTTGTCCGATTCTATCTTTAACTTGATACTGTTCAATATTTTTAATATTACTTTTTAAATGTTTATCTGCGGTGGGTTGGCACCCTGCCCAGGATTGGTTCCTGCCTTGTGCCCTGTGTTGGCTGAGATTGGCTCCAGCAGACCCCCGTGACCCTGTGTTCGGATTCAGCGGGTTGAAAAATGGATGTTTATTTATTTTACTAATTTGTGTCTGCTGTCTTTTTTAATGTTAACTGAAATAAATATTCTTATTAAATCTGCAAGCTTGAAAATGCTCCACTTAAGGAAAAAAAGAAGGTAAAACTAACAGCGTAAATATAAGATAACACTTTTGTCAAAACATTTCACCAGCCCTACTAAGTGACTCCTGCTATCCAAAAGATGACCGTGTATACAATCATTCTATAATTACTGTACCTATCCATTAAAACATTTTTAAAATAATTGTTAAGCATTTTAAATTATATTAAAAAACCTATACTGATTAAAGATGAAGGCTTAAACCAATAGCATTAATCTTTTTAATAGTTGTTTCCTATTGTGTGCACCCATTCCTACATACACAGCTATTGTAACTTTACACATTTTTATTACTTTATCACTTGCAGGAAACAGAAGGCAGAAAAAGGCAACAATCTGGCAACTTACAACTCGTCTCCTCAACATCTAGTATTAACATGCATTTTCAGGTGTGATAATAAAAAAAAAATGTATTTATTTATCGCCTTTTGATTATGATTAGATAGTACTTAATGAGACTTGGATTTAAATAGAATCAGATATATTCTGTTTTAACTATGGCAAATATGAAGTGTAATGTTATTGTTTAAAACCAAAATCCAAAGATGGATGAGGGAGAAAAATAAAAATAATATGCTTCCTATGTACGTTACCTGCAGATATCTTCAAGTCTATTACAACATTCTCAAAACTTGTGTTCAGAGATCAGTCTCACACTCTGGTTTACCTCCTTAGCATTTCACAAGTTCCTGGACTAACTGCCATTTTTCACTCATTATCCTCTCATTATGGTTGGGCAAATTCTCTTCCGTTCATGCATCTTTTGAAGGCTTCTTGTTGATTTGTCCCTCTGCACATCCTTCTTCCTCTTTAAATAGGTCACATGCTACATCTATTGCAGCAAATAACAACTGACTTCTTAAAAAATCTGTCTGCTTTAGGCCCCTTACCTGAGGGAACCATACTGGCCAAATTGGATGTTGAGGCACTTTACACTAACATCCCCCATGATGATGGCATATTGGCATGTGAAATGTACCTCAAACAACATGATTTACCCACAAAGTCAGTAATAGAAATGATAAAATTCACTCTGACACATAATCTATTCTCTTTTGGACAGGATTGCTACTTACAACAAATGGGGACTGCAATGGGATGTCGGTTTGCACCTCACTATGCAAATCTTTTTATGGCAAAATTGGAGGAAGATTTCATGTCAATGTGCATCGTAAAACCAATGTTGTATCTCCGTTACATAGATGACATCTTCATAATCTGGACTGCCAGTGAAAAGGACCTCCTCCATTTTCATAATGAATATAATTGTTTTCACCCCAACATAAAGCTGAAGCTGAATTACTCAAAAACAGAAGTCAGCTTCCTTGACACCACCGTTCAACTGAAAGACAACACCCTTGTAACTTCTATTTTTCACAAACCGACAGACGGACCTACCTGAAAAATGATAGCTTCCACCTCAAGCATATAAGGCGCTCCATTATTTTCAGCCAAGCAATATGGTACAATCGTATTTGCTCAGACCCAACAGACCGGGATCAACAACTGCAGGAGCTCAGACAAGATTTCATCAAACAAGGTTACACCCCGAAAACAACAGACACTCAAATAAGAAGAGCTACTGCCATACCCAGAGACAACCTTCTGGAATATAAAAACAAAGACAACAAGGATCGCATCCCCCTTGTTGTCACCTACAACCCACATCTTGAAACACTTCGAAAAATTATAAAAGAACTTCAGCCAATACTAAACAATGACCAAACACTGAAAAATGTATTTCCTGAACCTCCCCTCCTGGCATACAGACAACCACCAAACCTTCAACAATTAATTGTCCGAGGCTCCCTAAGTGAACCAACAGAAAATGGCACATCTCCATGCCTACAGAAAAAGATGCAAAACATGTGCCCACATCTATGATACAGACCGTATAGTTATACCACACTGCCGACTTGAACATCACATCAAGGGATCATTTTCCTGCAGATCATCTAATGTAGTCTACCTAATTTTCTGCATGAAATGTCCTGACACTGCACTCTATGTGGAAGAAACTGGACAAACACTCCGCCAGAGAATGAACTTACACAGGTTCCACATTAAACATGGCAACACAGATGTTCCTGTGGCGGCCCACTTCAACAGCCATGGACACTGTGAGAAGGACTTTAAGGTCACAGTGCTTATGGGCAACTTCAAAACACAGCAAGAGAGAAAAGAATGGGAAGTTAAACTCATGCTAAAATTTAATACTTTACAACATGGATTGAATAAAGACAAGAGTTTTATGGCCAGATATGAGGATTGTTTACATCTCTCAGAATGACAGACAACCTGTCTACAGACCCACATTGTTTTGAAAAAACTCATTACAAACTTCAAAAGACTTTGTTGGACAGTTATCTTATCCAGAGATCTTGACAATACATTGTTCTTTTCTCTCTTGTTAAATTAACCCTAGCCTGAATGAATCTATTAATTTTTTACATTCAAAATTTCTCATTTAAATATTTACCAATGTTGTTTCTTGTCCTAGAGTGTGTATATATAAACATAGGAAACTCCAGTTTCTGTATTACATCTTGCCTGAAGAAGAGGCCTGAGTTGCCTCGAAAGCTTGCATATTGTAATCTTTTTAGTTAGCCAATAAAAGGTGTCATTTTGCTTGGCTTTTCTCAGCAAATAACAATAAAGGAACAAATAGAAAACAAACCCAGCCTACCATGTGGAACATGGTACAATATAAATGCAAGCATTTTTATCTCCATGCAACCACCATGCAAGCAGAAATCAGACTGGATTTTGTGCAGTGAATGTGACATTAGCTCTCTTATCTGGACACACAATACTTGAGATGCATTTCAATGTGTGAAATAGTGCAAAGCTTATAATTAATTTGAAAAATGTTTAATTTTAACTAGTTGAACTTATTTTGAAATGAGCATACATTTTAAACAAATACTTAGAATAATGTTGGTACACATTTGTTTTCCCAAAAACAAAGCTTTTTATATGCAATACAAATATATTACATACTATTACTATAGTGCTGTGAAAAGCAGCCTTCCTTAGATCTTTGACCAGTTCATTGGGTTTACCAGTTTTTCATCAGTGCTTTAGATACATAGACTTATTTCCATATTTAACATTGTCTTGTAGTCTGTAATGTCCAACAGGCATTCGAACCTTGCACCACTTCAAGCCTTTTTTCCAAATAGGCTTGACAGAGTTCACAGACCATCGAGTTAGGTATCTGAAAGGAAGAAATAGTAAAGTCATGTGAAAAGTCAGATGCTGTTAAAAACATAAATAATTGTTACAAACATCTCTCAGAACTATACCACTGTAGAATTTCAGGCACATTAAACATTTCAATACGATTTTCTAGTTGTAACAAAAAATAGTGAACAAAATGGATGTCCAGGACTACTGGTTTCACTCCATTATATAAAAAATACCTAAAAGTGAGTGAAATAATAATATAGTATATCCAAAAAGACAAAAGTGAAAATAGTGTATTTTGTTCTCCATTAAGGACTAACCTGGAGAAAACAATGCTTATTTTATAGGTATTTAACTAATGAATACATCAAATTTTTAAACATTTCTGCTGCTTGGGCTGAACACATGACAGTTTTAAAATTAGGCATGCTTCTACTATGAACCTATTCAAAGTTGAATTATTTTCAAGAAATATTACACTCTCCCTGCCATAGAAAACAACTTCCAAGCTTTGCAGTAAAGAGTGGTAACAGTAGGCATTAGCAAAATGGTTTCTTTTTAGTGGAAGTAAGAATGTTTTCAGTACCAAGTTCAACATACTGCATGTGCTTTGTATGTCTACTTTGAGTGGTCAATGCAGTTTTTTGGGGTTGGGGATGAGGTAATTGGGGAAGCGCTATATGTACCTAAAGACACAAAGTGTAACATTCTTTGCTAACACCACAGCTCTCATCTAAAAATATTCTCTCAATTCAAATGACTTTTAACCTCAATACAAAGTTGGGATATTAGAAAATATTAACACTAGATGCCATTAAAAGCAGAGTCCTTTTTCTAAACTATGATTTTTTTTCTTATAGGAGAAAGTTTACTTTAAATGTTAAACAAAGATAGTCTTCTTTAACTGTTTATACACTCAGTAAAAATACATCTGCTTAACATTTTTTATTAAATAATACTACACTTATACCAAGGCACCTTTCTAAGCACTCAAGGACACCGAACGAATGATAAATAAAAAGCACATTATAAACAGAACTAAAAGTACCAGAAAATAGAGAAAATATAAGAAGTTAAAACCAAACAAAGCCATTGTAATCATAAGAGAAAAAAAGCCATATTGAACACATGGGTTTTAAGTTTACATTTGAAAGTTGAGGATTCCAGAGCTTGGGAGCAGAGCAGCTGAATGCTCTGCTCCCAATGGTGGTTAGATGGGCAAGAGGGACGATCAGCTGGATGGAGGAAGAGGATCCAAGGTTATGGGAGGGAATGGCAAAATGAAGGTCGGACAGGTATGGAGGGGCAAGGTTATGAATGGCTTTAAATGTTAACAGAAGAATTTTAAAATCAATTTGAAACTTAATTGGCAGCCAATGAAGTTGCTACAAGACCGGAGTAATATGGTGAATAGGTGGGGTTTGAGCAATGATGCAGGCAGCAGAATTCTGGACCAGCTGAAGCTTATGGAGGGATTTATTAGAGAGACCAAACAGCGAATTGCAATAGTCCAGATGAGAAGTAACAAGAATGTGAACAAGGATGGCAGTGATATGGGGAGTGAGGGATGGGCGATGCGATTAATATTACGTAAGTGAAAGTAGGCAGTGAAAAGTGAAATATTATCGGATTTGGATAATGTTGATTTTGTACCAATGAGGAGAACCTCAGTTTTGTCACTGCTTAATTTAAAAAAATTTGAAGAAAACCAGGATTTAATTTCAGCAATGCAGTCAATAAGCGAAGATGGTGGAAAAGAAGAGATGGGTTTACTAGCAAGGTAGAACTGGCTCTCATCAGCATAACAGTGGAAATTAATGTTATATTTATGAAAGATATTGCCAAGGGGAAGAAGGTAAACAATAAAAAGGCCTGAAGTAACAGTGGTGGGTTGGGATGTGAAAGTTTTAAGCTGAATGAACGGAGTCTGGCCTGAGAGGTAGGACCTGAACCAATCTAGTGGAGTGGGGGTAATGCCAATCAAAGATAATCTATTAAGGAGAGTGGTATGACGAATAGTATCAAAGGCTACACTCAGGTCAAGGAGGATGAGAATAGTAGTTAATCCAGAGTCAGCAGCCATATGGAGGTCGTTAGTAATTTTAAAAAGTGCAGTTTCTGAACTCTGGAGAGGATGAAAACCAGACTGCAACTCTTCATACATATTATTATGAGTTAAGTGGGAGTGAAGTTGTGGGACAGCTACTATTTTTTCAAAAATTTTGGAGATGAAGGGCAGATTAGAAATAGGTTGGAAATTACTGAAGTTAGTAGGATCGTCACCAGTATTTTTCAGTATTGGGGTTACTGCAGCAGTTTTAAAAGATTAAATAACAGTACCAGTGGTGAGAGGAGTGAATTATAGCAGAAATAAGAGGGACCTGAAAGGGGATACAGGCTTTAACCAAAACTGTGGGTAGGGAGTCGAGCTGACAAGTAGATGGCTTAGATTTGCGGACAAGATCTGAGATTTGAGAAAGTGGGAAGCTGGAAAGAGGAAAATGAGTGAATAGGTGGGTGTAGTTCAGAGGAAATACTGAAAGAATCTGGATCGAGATACTGATGTATCTTCTGGATTTTCTCAATAAAAAAAGGACATAAGGGAATTACAAAAAGCAGTTGAGTAAAGGTATGATGGTAAAGAGTCTGGAGGTTGTGTAAAATTATTAAATAATGAAAACAATGACTTGGTCTTACCTTTATTAGAAGAAATTAACAGTGTAATAGTTGGATTTGGTTTGAGCTATACATTCCTTATAATAAAGTACATGGTTTTTATGTATCTCTTCATAGACAAAGAGTCCAGTTTTTTTATGTAACCGTTCAAGTTGCCGGCCCTTGGCTTTCAGTAGCCGAAGTTTAGGCGTAAAACATGGGGGGAGAAAAAAGAAAAGGAAACAGATCTGTTTGTTAACGGAGCGAGAGAATTAAGAATAACATTGAGTCTAGTGTTATAGTGTGAGACCAATTCTTCAATAGTGGACAGCTTGTAAAAGTCCATGAGGGAATCAATTCTAGAGGAAAGAAAATCCAAGTTGATGTTCTGAATATTATGGAAAGATATGAGACGGGGAAGCTTAGTAATACAAAAAATAAGTTTAGCATTAAATGAAAGGAGAAAACAATCATAAGTTTAGCATTAAATGAAAGGAGAAAACAATCAGTTATGGTGAGTTAATCTGTTTTAAGATTGAGAGGGATAACACCGGAGCAGCAGATCAGGTCCAAGATATGTCCTTTAGAATGGGTGGGAACATCAGTATACTGCTGGTATCCAAAACTCTCTAGTGAGAGGGATATTGAAATATCTATATGTATACTAAAATCCCCCAACAGTATTATGTTTGAAGAAACTGTAGATAAATGGGTAAGAAAGGTAACAAGGTTGTTCAAGAAATCATTGTTTGATTTAGGGGGGGCCAGTAGACAGTTGCGATGATGGTAGGAATAGGCCCAGACAATTGACACACAGTAGATTCAAAAGAAATGAAAGCAGGAGCAGGCAATGGCAGGACTTTCCACTTCCTGCGATAAATTATCGTGAGACCTCCTCCCCGGCCAGAGGTCTTCAGGTTGTTGCCATGTCTCAGTTAAACAGAGAAAGTCAAACTTACGGTCAATGAGGAGATCCTGGATGAGATGCCCCTTGCTCTCAAGTGAGTGGATGTTCAGTAGACCAAGGTTGACAATGGTGCAGTCGCATTTGGCAACGGTGGTAGCTGACCGAGCTAGGCTGGCCAACACACTGTGGTCAGCAACCCTATCTGTGTTACATGGAGGGCGCGGAGACTTAGACCAGAAGGAGTTAATTACTTTCAAGGTGTCCCTTGGAATCTCCGGCGGGACCCACGATGGATGCATCTCCGACAAGGGAGAAATATGATGTCCGGATCAAAATGCAGCAGAGGCAGCAGAGTACTGAAGCAGGCCAGTTGCAGGTTGGATAGCGAGCAATAGGAAACACCAAACAAACATAAACCAGATAAATATCTTACCAGTCCACATTTTAGACGAGGTCACAAGCAGCTCAGGCATCCAGAAAACAAACCAGGCAAGTTTCGAAAGGGGTTAGACTGAAGCTAGTCCATACACAGTCACGCAGAGATATCAGCAATATCGGCAATATCACCAGTATTAGCTAAAAATCATTAGTCTAGTTACTGACGAGCAGCGGCGACCAGCCCCGCCAGCATTCACTCGAACCAGAAGTTGCACTGTGTGCATCCAGCAAATAGCATCACAAAAGAGGTATAGCACACAGTAAAGCAAAATTACAGATTGTTCAGTAATCAACTGTACTGACACCAGAGACATTTCCATGCCATCTTTGAGGTTTTTTTGTCACATGTACACAGTACAGTGGAATTTTTTTTTTTTGGCATCTGCAAATTAAAATGCAATACTCATTATCTTCAGAAACCTATAACAGTGCTGAAATTAGCATTGTCAACTGACTTGTCCCTGACATAGAGCTCTATTAAAAATTGGTATCGCCCCCAAAATAAGATGTACTTTCCACCTCAGTTATCAACATAAAAGTTGCATTTTAATTTTTAGGTGTAAATCTTTACTATAAATGTAATATGCCTTTCACCTGCTGAAAATCCATATTTATCAAGATTCTAAAAGGCATGTGGATATTTGATAATCCACCTAATTTAGCATCATCAGGATTACATAGATACACAGATACTGTAATCACAAGTTTCTTTGAGGATACTAGAATAGTCATCTGTTCCTAACAATGTGCTTGTTTATGGCCTTCATAGTCCTTCAAGGAATATTATTATCTTCATAAAATTATTTTCTTTACAAAAATAACACCCAAGTATCTTTCATAACTTCAGGCATACATATTACTTAGGTTTTTCACTGATGAAAATGTCAATAAATTCGAGTTAAGAAGATCATGAAAAGATAGCTACAGCTGAATATTCATCAATGACAGCTTTGTTCAATATGTAACAATCTCACTTTGATCCATTTGCAAGCCAGTGTTTGCCAATTTGGCATCAGTTCAGTAATCCTTCCACATCCTCTATTGTACATATATATGTGGCCACAATCAGCTCGATCTAAAGTACCGGTAAGTGCCTGTTATTTAAATGCTCTCATTCTAAACTGGTACAGCTTTCGGCCTAAAAGAAGTAGACATTATGCTGCAATTTTACACTGGCAAAAGTAGAGCGAGAAGGTCGAGACCAAGGCTTGATGCCCATGTCTAGTGAAAGGCAAGGAATATTATTAAGGACCAAAAATGAACACTTTTCACTCATCTTCCTCTTGTAAAACTGAATGGACAAAACAGTCTAATGATTATATTTTTAGTTTTAGGTAAGAAGAAAATAAAATTAATGCTATGCATTAGAAAATGGTAAAAACAAAGAACAAACATATGCTTAGCACCAAAATCGTTAGAGAGGATTTTTAATAGTTGACACTACATCTTGTGCTTAATTAAGACATTTTCTATAACAGTGCTTACCAAACTCAGTCAGGGGTACACTGTGGCTGTAAGTTTTTGTTCCAATCAAATTCATAATCAATGACAACACCTGAGAACACTGATCTCATTTAATTAGCTGGTATTTTTTCCCCTCTTACTCTACATTCAGAAAAGCACAGCAACATGATTTTTACATTTATAAGACATTTAGAAATATTTCTGCTTTTGCTATAGATTTCAATGCTTAACTCCCTTTTGTTGATTTCATTATATTTTGCCCTTTCTCTCTGCAGTTTTCCCCTTCATTGAATCTTATTAATGACAGTTAAAAACAAGCAGAGCAAACAACACTGAATAATCAAAGGCTGCAACTACTTTAGCATCAGACCGAGTAATTAGTACACTTTATATATAATTTTTTTTTTTTTTTAACCAAACTTAGGTTTTCTAATTTCTATATTGTTCCCAACACACGTAACAGTTCACTTAATTAGCCCAGGAGTCCAATTAAAAACAGAAGCTGGTAGGAACAAAAACCTGCATCCACAGTTCTATAAAGTAAAATCAATGTTTTAACTAAACCTGAATGTAAACACATTGGTGAGATGTAAAGTTGACTTAAATTACAGAACAATATCAAGTCCAGATATCACATCAAAACTACCACATGCATATAAAGGCGCGTATCTCTAGTCATTGGGAGTTTTTGATCCTTTTCTTGTCCAAGGCCTGTAAAATTAATATTCAACATCTCAAAGTCAGTGGGGTTTCCCAGTTTTTCCAAGGTCTACGCAACACTGACATATAACAAGGTGTGTGACCCTTGGCAAATTTTTCACTTCTGGATTCAGGCCCAGGATCTCCAGGATTTCTACTGAAGCTGGATATAGGTTGTTTTTTTTTTTGTTTTTTTTTAAATAGTAAGTGCATCCTCCCCTAAATAACTACAGTTTCCTTGAATTTGGAAGATGCAACAAGACAGAAAAAAATACTTGCCTGTTTAGTTGAGGCTTTTTTCTCTTCGGAACATGACCTTCTGGAAGAGCAGGTTTGTGGTCTGGCAGAAGGCCTTCAAAAGTAATTGTTAGAACAGTTATTAAAACAGCAACTGCTTCTCTTTAGTAGCCTAAGCAAGCATTTACTTAAATTTAATAGCTACTCCCAAACACAATAGTTTAAAAAGTATTTTCAACTCCGTATGTATGTTAATTTTTTTTTTCCAACATATAAAATTACTGCAAGCTATGGACTTCACAAGACTGCTTACCCTTACAATATTTACACTTTATTTTAATCTGTATTAAATAATAAATCATGTAGCAAAATAGTTATCATCTGCATTACCAAAATATTTATAATGCATTATTCTCTTAATGAAATCAAACAACTGATTAGTTTAGGCTTCAATAAAAGGTAAGCTTTAGACCAGCAATAATAAAAAGCAGAAAGATGTATCAGTATCCCTGGCAACTAACAAAGAGCTTGATAATGTGGAAATCTACATTTTAAAACACACAGTGGCAGAATAATTTTAATGAGTGCTTGGCAAAGACAGGGTGTGTGTGTATATACAAGATTGGATCTGCATAGAGGTTTAGGAAAGCAACAAGAATAGCATTGATAGTTCTTTCTTATTCTGTTAAATACACTTTGTGATGTGCCTGTGTTATACATGACCAAAATATTTACTGTATTTCAAAAAGGAAACAAATGTGATTGCTAATATTGTACACTATTTTGTTTTTATGCACTTTGAGATGTGCGTAGGTCAGATATGACCAAAATGTTTACTTTATTTTTAAAATGGAAAAAACTATTGCTACTACCTCCGATTATGTTCAGTTATAGCTATTTATTATTTTTCGTGCACTTTTTGATGTGCCTGTGTCAGATGTGACCAGATTTAAAGGGGAAACAATGAATAAATAGTACTTGTTTTTCAATACATTAATTTTTATTGGTTCAAAAATTGTCATTACTTGCTGCTTACCAGGCACTTAAAATGTCTGGTCCAGCTAAATTTCTTTTTTTGAAAATCTGGACCAAAAGAATCTGTAATTGAATAGCCATGCTCTATGCAAAGTGAAAAATTCTATATAGCTACTACACTAGCTGTGCTACCAGTTCAAGAGGGGTTGAAATCTAACCAGTCAAAGTAGACCTAATGTTTTTTTTTTTTTTTATTTTGTACAATGGACATGCATTTGTTCTGGCATACTAATACACACCAGTTCTCTTTCCCCTGTGGCGACATTTTCCTCTAGATAGAGCCAATCGCTTTTGCCAGTTCCTCTTGGCGCTGTTTGAACTAACCACTCTTACAGTAGAAGTGTTTAGCTGGGAAAATGCAGCGGTAGTCCCTACTGTATTGGCCTGGTTTAGCTACTAGACTACTAGAATAGTCATATCATTACTTTGGTTTCCCCGATGTCCACATCAATTTATCATTGTATTCACTCGTCCATTACCCACCATGGAAAGTTAGTCATTAGCATTACAACAATAAGCCTCATTTTCATGGCCCGAACAGGTGCAAGAGATCACTAGCAGGCTGCTGTTGCCGGTATATAACATCAGACGATAGAATATGCCTATTTCTTATTTTTACACCCTTACAGCTGCATGTAAAAGTTTGGGCACCCTTGTTTAAAATGTCTGCTACTGTGAATAGTTAAGCTTATCACCAAAAGGCACTACATTTGATATTTCTATCATCATTTTGATTTATTTTTACCCCTCTTCTATATGTTTTGTCTATTTTAAAATTTTTGTTCCTAACCCTAGCAGAACACACTGACACAAAGACACATACACAGACACCTGTCCTTTTATTAAGGTGGCTGGATAAGAATAGTACTACCAGTATTATGCACAGATTTATTATATTGTTCTGTGTATTATCTCCCATTGCCACTCTACACTTCTCCTGTGTATGTTAGCATTTGTGGAGTCAAGTGTTTATCTCCTTTGGGTTTATCATATACATTAATTAACAAGCATTTCACCTGGCCAAAATCCCAGTAATTTATAAATCACATTGCAATGGTGAAAAATGCTATGTAAATATAAATAAACACTGTACAGAAAAATGAAATACAAGCAATAAAACATTAAATAAATAAAGAGGAATAACAGGCTGAATGAATACATTCATGACTACTGCAGAATTATTATTAAAAAAAAAAAAGATGCACTCCACATAAGTCATTATACAAAATCAATGCTGCTGATAGCATAGTATGGAATTCATATGTTTTTTATACGGAGGAAGAAAGAAAATGTAATAAAGCAACTGAACATTGCAATTGGGCGGCACGGTGGCACAGTGGTAGCGCTGCTGCCTCGCAGTAAGGAGACCTGGGTTCGCTTCATGGGTCCTCCTTGCGTGGAGTTTGCATGTTCTCCTCGTGTCTGCGTGGGTTTCCTCTGGTTTCCTCCCACAGTCCAAAGACATGCAAGTTAGGTGCATTGGCGGTCCTAAATTGTCCCTAGTGTGTGCGTGCCCTGCGGTGGGCTGGCACCCTGCCCAGGGATTTGTTCCTGCCTTGCGCCCTGTGCTGGCTGGGATTGGCTCCAGCAGACCCCTGTGACCCTGTGTTAGGATATAGCAGGTTGGATAATGACTGACTGACTGACTGACTGACATTGCAATAGAAGATATAAAGTTTTATCAATTAGGATATGGATGTCGGGCGGCACGGTGGCGCAGTGGGTAGCGCTGCTGCCTCGCAGTTGGGAGATCTTGGGACCTGGGTTCGATTCCCGGGTCCTCCCTGCGTGGAGTTTGCATGTTCTCCCCGTGTCTGCGTGGGTTTCCTCCGGGGGCTCCGGTTTCCTCCCACAGTCCAAAGACATGCAAGTTAGGTGGATTGGCGATTCTAAATTGGCCCTAGTGTGTGCTTGGTGTGTGGGTGTGTTTGTGTGTGTCCTGCGGTGGGTTGGCACCCTGCCCAGGATTGTTTCCTGCCTTGTGCCCTGTGTTGGCTGGGATTGGCTCCAGCAGACCCCCGTGACCCTGTGTTCGGATTCAGCGGGTTGGAAAATGGATGGATGGATGGATATGGATGTCAGAAAAATAAACTTATGTGAAGGCTAACTTTTTGCAAAACCTAATTTTTTTTTTGACAAAACATTATCAAATCAAAATAATATTATTAATTTGCCACATATTATATCTGTCTGAACAAGTACAACTCTGTCATAACAACTTACAGCATTAACAATTTTTAAAATGTATCAGGTGCAAGAACTCCTGGAGTGAGAGTGCAAGAACTCCATTGGTAATGGACTAATTACTTGTCGACAACAAACAAACAAATTTTGCATAGTGATGATATGGAAATGCACTGGGTTTAAAGAGAACACTACAATAAATATGCTCACCAGCCCTTTGAGCCATTTTCACGCAGACTTCAATCTTTTTATGCTCTTCACTGCATAGACCTGTGACTCGTCGTGGCAACATCCCTCCATCTGGCCTAATGAATTGACTCAAGACCAATACATCCTAGAACAGAGAATTGACACCTGTAATGAGTTAAACCTCCCAAGTAGCAGGATTAAATCTCCCAGACATTCCGGTTTTCTCTAGAGCCAATGCTGCACTAAGGCTACATTTACTTCATGTTAGAGTGGTAGGCTTTGCATAACTGTTAAGATGTTATGCTCATCATGTAATCTAATTTGTTTCTTTTATAAAAAGCATGCTGCATTTATATTAAAAAAAAAAAAAAAAAAAAAGACTTGCTTTCTGAACTTGGAAGAATACAATTGGAAAGTACAGAATTTGATAAAGAAATTAAATATTGAATTTTTTTTTTTTTTTTTTTTTTAAGGCAAACAACAACAATATATTGACCATTATGTCTGCATTGTGTTTGCCAAAGACCTTTTATACCATGTACACTATTTCCTACACAGACAGAGTGGAAGGAATATACTTAGGATAGCATATTATGCATGTTATGAACAGGACTGTGGCGTATTTTTATTCTGCCACAAAAAACATTTTAGCTGCTTTTGCAAGAAACCAGGTATGCTGTAATTTCCTAACTTCCATCACACTTCTGTCACATGCAGATCAATATGCATGCATCATGTTGCAAGCAAGCCAGCGATGAACCGAGCACATCTCCTTAGCATGCGTTCAGCCACCATACCACCCCCCCCCCCTTACAACGTGAGCAGCAGAGATGCGAAGTGGCAAAAGGACAGCTGCTGTACAGGCTTTTAAATGATCAACACAAAGCGCGAAAAGCAGAACACGCAGCTCACCAGCAAAAGTTCAAAACTTTTTTTTCCTCCAAAACAGCTGATCCGACCGCATCTCCTTAGCGTGTGTTCATCAAACCCCCTCCCCCACCCCAAACACGCCCGCTCCCCCATTCACAATGCGAGCAGCATTATACGTCCCACGAGAAAGATTTAACCATGCCCGGGGCAGGAAATAAAGGACAAATATTGTTTTTACAAAAATTTTAAAGTAAAAGTGAAAATAATGCATATGTAACAATTCCCATGAAAATAACAATCTTTTTAATTGTTTATCCAGTAAACCAAACCTAGGGGTGGGCAAGCGAAGAGAGCAGGGGGAAGAGCCCCCTAGTAACTACAAAAATAAATCAACACAAAACCAACCAGGTAGCATATACAGTTTACTGTGATTTGGTCTTTCAAAAGAAAACTATTCTCTGGGGGTAAAAGGTTATTGCAGAAGACTACAAGGTAGTGTGTACAGATTTTTTTTTCCTAAAATAGCTGAATTTCATAATATTGGTGTTTTATGTTAAAAAAAAAAATATGTACAAGCTATTTTACAATGTTTGCGGAACTGCAAAACATGGATCAATACTTGACAACTGTGTTGGTTTGAAAGAAGGCCACATTTGGTAAGATTTATGGCTTTTGTTTTCTTTCTATACCCGTGCAGGCAAGATATTCATTTTTTTTAATTTACAGAAAACACTGGACTTTAGAACACAGTTTCACATGGCAAAAGCATATATGCAACAATTGTGAAAAAAACTCAGATTTGAAAAATACTTAACATCCATTTAGAAATGGAACTTTTAAAGTAGCTTTTTGTAATGTTCAAAGTTTTTTTTATATCGATACAAATGTTTATACACCCGATTTTATTTTAATGTGGCATGCTTTTGTTGCAAATACTTTAATGATTGCTCAAGTATATTATAAATGTCAATAATCAAATGTCTAAATTAACCAACTGTTACCAGTCTTTTACTGTACTTTCTTCCACCCTGGTTGAAAGGCTGCCACCATTTCTCCACTAGACTTGTGGAATTCATCATTGTAATCCCTTTGAGATGACAAACTTTCAAAAACTGTCAAGGTCTATGTATTAAAAGTAGTAGGATTAAATTAAACTATGATGTATAAATAAACAAACAAAAAAATGGTATAAGCAGCTTATGAGGTATCCAGTACTTGCCCCCTAAAACACACTTGTATAATTAAAAGAATGAAGTGGACCCATATAATGTAAGATACTTACCGTGTAATTATACTTGTGCTTCAAGTTCCACCTACAGATTGGACATTGTCCTGAAGGGTTTGGGGGATCATGTGTAGGTTTGTCTTCGACTATTTTTCCACCAATCTTTAAAAAAAAAAAAAAATTAAAAATTACAAAGGGCGATTTCCTTCAAACGTTAGTCTATTATGGAACGGTTACATGACAATGCATTATGCTTAGTGATACTAACCACTCTGGCTACTACAGATCAGTCTTTGTTGCCTTCCCTAGCTCAAGATAGAAGGTCTCTTACTGCAATATATATTGTAAGCTGGGGGGCTGATCGCACCCCTACAGGTTAAAAAAAAAAACTTTTTTTAAAAAATACGCTGAAAGACTACCTTCACATTGCTTGCTGGGCTCGGATCGGATCGGATCGGATCGCGCGATAGATCAGCTGCAAATAAGCCCAGCAAGCAATGGAGCAATGCGAAGGTAGTCTTTCAGCGTCTTTTTTTTTTTTAACCTGTAGGGGTGCAATCAGCCCCCCAGCTTACAATATATACACACGCATACATACAGTATATACCCATGCATACACACACAAAATGCGCAAGACTCAATATAAAATAATGCGTATATGCCCTTAATAAATATATATTTTATACTAAACTGCATTCTACATATAAAACAGAACCAGAAGAAAAAAATATATCTACTGATCCAACATATAAACTTTTCGTTTTATTCATAAAATCAAATTTACTATCAGTCTTGCATGTTTCCACCAATCTATTTTTTTTTCTCTATAGCAATAGCCTTGTAAGATCTTTCAACATTAGTTCCGGAATACCAATCTCAAATTAACGTGCCGAGTTTAATGAAACACAACTCTCAAGTTCCATAAAATAAACAAAACAAAACAGAAGAGAATTAAATAAAGCAAACTCACCAACGTCGTCTTCCCTTCTGTTTTCTCCACAACTATAATTGAGAAGAAAAGGGCAATTAGCAGTATAAGCCACACGTATTTGTCAACTCGCTGGCACAGAGCATATAAAACGTACCCAAACAATGTGCAAACATTGTATTTTTTTGCTTTAAAAAAATTTAGTTTGTAAATTACACTGTAAAAATCAATCAACTGCACAACATACGACATATTCGCAGTAAATAAGGAAAGGTCTCAAGATACATATAGTATGTTTGAAATTATGTTTTTTTCATGAAGTCCCGGAGTGCAAGCAATATCTTTGTTATAAAGTAATCTGTACTGCCAGCCACAACCAATTTAACAAAGTAACGCAAAGCACAAACAATATCACCCCGTTGGTTTAGATATTTTGTTTATGCCTAAACAGTTTAGCAACAATTTAAAACAATCTGAAAGACCCATTTCATAAGAAATATATCGGACAGTTCTACCAACCTACCCACACAATAAACAACTCACCATGTCTGATACCCCTGCTGTGAGCTGGCCCGATTAAAGGCCATATTGGGAATTTGTTGATTTTCTGGAAAAGCTCTTGTTTACAGCCATTAACAACAGACCGGAATCCAAATGCCGTGAAAGTGACAGCCTTCAACAAGCTGCCGGCAGCCATTTTTAAATTGACCTTTCTGCGGTCGCCGCGGCAACTCTATTTCTAGTTCCGGGGCATGAGACAAAAGGATGGGTTATCGCGCAGTAGTAGATCAATTATTTTCAGTTAATTCTAGTGTTTCCTGTCAGTTTCAACCCCACTCAGTACATTTGAGAGTCTCAATGAATTTGTGTCTAACCTGGCAGTCTTTTATTAAGTACTAATATAAATTGAAATTATGTGAAGTGGCGTTGTTTCTTGAACCCGATGATTGCTTGCGAAGTCTACAGGTGCTTCGCGACTCTAACTTGGATAAGCAGCTTTGGAAAATGGATGTATGGATTTCCTCATGTTTCAAGTGAATTAGCATGTGCCCAAAATTTATTGGCCTAATTAACTAAAAGCTGCATTCCTTCGTTATATCATATATACCTTCTAAATCCATCCATGGCAATATATTTAGAGAAGAGTAAAAGCAGTAGTGGTTTGAATTCCAGCCCATTCACTGTCTGCATGTTCGGCCTGTGTTGTTGTGGGCTTTGTACTGGGCAATCATGGTGTACAGGCAACTTATCATTCAGACCGGCAGTATGTGAGTAAATGTTGGTACGTGGCTGAGTGTGACTAGTGATGGTCTAAAACCCAGTTTAGGTTTGATTCTTGTCTAGTTCCTAAGGCAAAAATCACAGAGAATCCTGTGAAAAATCCTGTGATTCTGAAGTGAACTAAGGGGTTTTGAAAAAATAGGGACAAAAATAAATAAACTAATTTTGTTTTGTTTGTTTTTTTTGGTATTAAGACAGCCTTCATAGCAGCAGCACACATACAAATAAGAAAATTATGTGTGTGGAAAATGAATAGCTGCAGAAATAGGACAGAAAATGAACAAGAGAATGTACTGAGAACACACCACTACTGTATTGTTGGAAAAATGGAAAAAGAGCAGTTGCTGAAAAAGTTTGCTAGAATCAAAAAAAGAAACGTACTTTTGGAGGATTAAAGGTACAGTATAATTAGATAAGTAGAAAAATGAAAAACTATGAAGTTTTAAGCAACTTTAAATGTGGACAGTATTGCTTTTAAGACATAATTATAGCCCAAAAGATGACAAGATACAGAATAAAAAGTATATGACAAATTATAATTTTAATATTTCAGTTTGTGGAAACTCCCTAAAACCCCTGCCACCCAATTCTCTCTCTCCCCAACATACTTTGTATTATGGAGAGTAATTTTTTGAAAGTTCTACATTAAGTATACATTTGTGGATGTATAACCTTTCTAAATTACTTTTAAACACAAGTATCTACCATATTGCAGTAAATAATACTCTTATCATACTTTGTGGGTAAGAATGCATTGATAATTTGATTACATATTTACATATTCACTATTATTAATCTAGGAGTAGACACTAGGTTTGGAAAATTACACATACTAATGGTGTATCCTGTATAGTCTTTGGAAGCACAAATTGAATACTGAGTGACTATATATCTGTGTAATATGATGTAAACGATAGGGGGTACTGCTGTAGCAAACTTCCTAAAAATAGTGATCCCAAGAAGGTTAATGTATGAAAAAATAAATCTTTATTATATAAATAAGCACAATAAAAGGAGAAAAACCAAAGTGACAAACATCTCTAAGCCTGCTTAACAAATTCAATCTTCTGTCTGCCACTCCTGTTCCACATCTGTCCCTATATATTCCACTCTCTTTCTCTCTGTGTCTCTGTCACTCTCTATCTCTTTCTTCTGCCATCTGAGCACGAATAGTTAAAAGTATAGTACTGTATATAATATAGTCTAGTACACTGGTTCTCATATTCAATCATTGTGGCTGCAACTTTTTTTATCCAAACCAATTTCTTTTTTTAACTGGATTCCTACCTTAATTAAGCAAAATACTATTTTCCAGATTCCAATTTTCTTTCTATCACAAACTGGTTACACTAAATGTTCACTTAATATAGTAATCATTTTAATGTGTGTTAGTTAGTAAGAATTCATTCTTTTTGTTTTTAAAATGTTTTCTTTTTGGGGTGGCACGGTGACGCAGTGGGTAGCGCTGCTGCCTCGCAGTTAGGAGACCCGGGTTCGCTTCCTGGGTCCTCCCTGCGTGGAGTTTGCATGTTCTCCCCATGTCTGCATGGGTTTCCTCCAGGTACTCCGGTTTCCTTCCAAAGACATGCAGGTTAGGTGCATTGGCGATTCTAAATTGTCCCTAGTGTGTGCTTGGTGTGTGTGTGTGTGCGTGCCCTGCAGTGGGCTGGCACCCTGCCCAGGGTTTGTTTCCTGCCTTGCACCCTGTGTTGGCTGGGATTGGCTCCAGCAGACACCCGTGACCCTATAGTTAAGATATAACGGGTTGGATAATGGATGGATGGATGTTTTCTTTTTTTAATGTTCTAATTCTTTAAGCCATTACATACTAATAAACACATAGTAGGGTATGACTCTGAATTAGCTGCTGTCCTTTAGCAGTCAGTGTTTGCTGTTAAGAAATTCTGGAGCACCAGAATACCATGGATGACTCATAGTGTGTCTGATCTGAAGAGAAAATTCTGCAAAGCTGAGCCTAAATGGAGGCAAACTAAATTAACAGTCCACTATGAAATCTTGAAGGCACATACAGTATACAGTAAATGAATACAACAAAGCAATGTGTCTTGAGAGACAGTCCTATTTTTCTAAAGTTATAAAAGATAATGCAGGAAATCCAAGAAATATATTGTCAACTATTGATCATCTTCTAAACTCAGTTCTGTTCATAGAATGCCTCTTAAAAATTTCAAATGAAACAAGTGAAGCTTTTGCAGCATTTTTAAAACACAACATACAGAATGTTAGATGTAATATAATACTTCCTTCTAAAGTTAATCCTATTGAACCTCAGCATGCTCATTTCAGTGAATTAAATTCCTTCACTAAAATAAGTTTACCCAAACTCCATAGAATAATAACTCAGCTTAAACCTTCCATTTGTGCCTTTGACCCAGTCCCAACAGACTTTTTCAAGGAAGTCTCCGACGTGTTAATTGATGGTGTACTTGACATAGTTAACATACCATTAGATACCGGGGTCTTCCCAGATCCTCTAAAGACTGCAGTAGCTGAACCCCTGCCAAAGAAAAATAATTTTGACTCCTCTGTCTTTGAAAACTGTAGACCTATTTCTAACATGCCCTTTTTAAGTAAGATTCTAGAAAGAACAGTTTAATGACTGATAAGTTTCAGTCAGGTTGTAGGGCAAACCATAGTACACTGCACTAAATGACTTGCGAGTTAATGCCAACACAGACCGCATATCTGTACTTTTTCTCTTAGACCTGGGGCTGCCATTTGACACTACAGACCACGGAATTCTCATAAATCACTTTAGACAATAGTGGAGTCTCTCTGGTAGTGTCTTAAATTGGTTTAATTCTTATTTTAAGAGTTACAAAATTCTTTGGTAGTTGTGGTGATTGTAGATGGAAATTCATAATATACTGCTCAAAAAAATTAAAGGAACACTTTTTAATCAGAGTATAGCATCGAGTCAATGAAACTTCTGGAATATTGATTTGGTCAGTTAAGTAGCAGATGGGATTGTTAATCATTTCAGCTGCTTTAGTGTTAATGAAATTAACAACAGATGCACTAGAGGGGCAACAGTGAGACGACCCCCAATAACAGGAATGGTTTAACAGGTGGAGGCCACCGACATTTTTCCCTCTTCATCTTATCTGATTGTTTTTTCACTAGTTTTGCATTTGACTACGGTCAGTGTCACTACTGGTAGCATGAGGCGATACTTGGACCCTACAGAGGTTGCACAGGTAGTCTAACTTCTCCAGCATGGCCCATCAATACATGCCATTGCCTGAAGGTTTGCTGTGTCTCCCAGCACAGTCTCAGGGGCATGAAGGAGATCCCAGGAGAAAGGCAGCTACTCTAGGAGAGCTGTCCAGGGCCGTAGAAGGTCCTTAACCCATCAGCAGGACCAGTATCTGCTCCTTTGGGCAAGGAGGAACAGAATGAGCACTGACAGAGCCCTACAAAATGACCTCCAGCAGGCCACTGTTGTGAATGTCTCTGACCAAACAATCAGAAACAGACTTCATGAGGGTGGCTGGAGGGCCTGACATCCTCTATTGGGCCTTGTGCTCACTGCTTGGCACCGTAGATCTCGATTGGCATTTGCCATAGAATACCAGAATTTGCAGGTCCACCTCTGGTGCCCTGTGCTTTTCACAGATGAGAGCAGGTTCACCCTGAGCACATGTGACAGACGTGAAAGGGTCTAGATATGCTGTGGAGAACGTTATGCTGCCTGTAACATCGTTCAGCATGACCGGTATGATGGTGGGTCAGTGATGGTCTGGGGAGGCATATCTATGGAGGGACGCGCAGACTTCTACAGGCTAGACAACAACACCTTGACTGCCATTAGGTATCGGGATGAAATCCTTGGACCCATTGTCAGACCCTATGCTGGTGCAGTGGGTCTTGGGTTCCTCCTGGTGTGTGACAATTCCTGCCCTCTTGTGGCGAGAGTATACAGGCAGTTCCTGGAGGATGAAGGAATTGATACCATTGACTGGGCCCCACACTCGCTTGGCCTAAATCCAATAGAACACCTCTGGGACATTATGTGTCAGTCCCTCCGACACCGCCAAATTGCACCTCAGACTGTCTAGGAGCTCAGTCATGCCCTGATCCAGATCTGGGAGTAGATCCCCCAGGACACCATCCATCATCTCATTAGGAGCATTCCCCGACATTGTCAGGCATGCATACAAGCATGTGGGGGCCATACAAACTACTGAGTATGATTTTGAGTTGCTGCAATGAAATTTCTGCAAAATGGACTAGCCTGCCACATCATTTTTTCACTTTGATTTTCAGGGTGTCTTTGAATTCAGCCCCCTGTAGGTTGATAATTTTAATATCCATCAAACAATGTGGCATCCTTTCATTTCTAACACATTACCCAGTCCATATCAGTGTAGATATCCAGAATGGTTTTTTTTCCCATTGAGATCTGATGTGTTTTCAAAGTGTTTCTTTAATTTTTTTGAGCAGTTTATTTTATGTGGTGTACTGCAAGGATATATTTTAGGTGCACTGTTATTTTCAATTTGCATGTTCCCATTAAGCAAGACTATCTCAAGACACAAGGTGAACTGCCACAGTTATGTCAATGGCATGCAGCTTTACTTTTCTATTGCTTCTGATGACCCTGAAGCTCTGGGCCCTCTGATCCAATGACTGTCTTATATTTCTGAACAGATGAGTAGTAATTTCCTCAAGCTTAATAAGAAAAACAAAATAGAAATATTAATTGTTGGCAAAAACTGAAATAGTAAACGTTTTATAAATAAACTTGATCTCTTAGCATTAAACTTCAAGAAGAAAGGAAAAAAATTATGTATAAACGTAGACTAAGCTAAACTTTAAACCACACATTAACAATATTACTAGGACTGCATCTTTCATTTAAGGAACATTGTAAAATGTAGACCTCTTATAACAGTGCAAGATGCTGAGAACTTAATTTACACCTTTGCATTTAGTCAACTAGATTACTGTAATGCACTCCTAACTGAACACCTAAGAAAGACACAGATTGGTTGCAGTTTGATCAGAATGCAGAAGAAAGACTCTTAACCAGAAAAAGAAAACTTGGGCATATCTTACCCATTTTAACATCACTACATTGGTCACTGTGTCAGTTAGAACTAGTAAATAATTAAAATAATGGTAGATAAAAATTTAAATAATCTTGCCCCTTCCTGTATTTTTGAGTGCATGTCTTCCAGCATTCTTAGTCATAACCTTAGATCTTCTAATAGGGGTTTGCTTCTTCTTCCAATAGCTAAATTTATTCTGTCCTACCCCAGCCATCTAACCATAGCGTTGGACTTATCTTAAGGAGACTTAAAAGTGAATCTATACATGAGGATCCTACTTTTTCGATTACCTGTATGTCTATATTAAGCAAGTGCAATTTAATTTATTCTTGCCTTTTATTTTTGGCATGTCATTTATTCATTCTTATTTTTGTTTATTTCTAATTTGATTTTCTTTTCTTGTAACTTTATCTTTGAAATCTTGTAAAGCATTTGGGATGCATGGTTTGTATGAAAATTCATCCATCCATCCATCCATCCATTATCCAAACCGCTATATCCTAACTACAGGGTCACGGGGGTCTTCTAGAGCCAATCCCAGCCAACACAGGTTGCAAGGCAGGAAACAAACCCCAGGCAGGGCTCCAGCCCACTGCAAGTCACACACACACACACCCAGCACACACTAGGGACAATTTAGAATCACCAATGCACCTAACCTGCAAAATGTGCTATAGAAATAAATGTTGTTGCTCTACTGTCTGTTTTACTCATTATTAATTATCAGATATAACTAAGAGAGTAAACTTCACAAAACTAGTGAATATTAAATAAATGAAAGTATTTAAAGATGTGACAAAACCTATTAATAGTTCTTAATTTCTTATAAATGTAAATCTTACACTGCAGCACTTTTCTCATTGCAAAAGGAGGTAAGAAAGGTCAACTAATTAAATAATGAGATAGGAAAAATGACTGACAGACTGAAACTGGTTGAAACAAAAATCTTCTGCCACAGGGCCTCCAGGACTAAATTGACAACCATTTGTGCAGTATACTGACTGTTATTATAGCACAGGTTATGTAGATCAGGGGTAGGCAACGTCGGTCCTGGAGTGCCACAGTATGTGCAGGTTTTTGTTCCAACCCAGTTCCTTAACGAGAACTCAATTATTGCTGATGAAGCACATATTGCTTAAGTGACATTTTAATGCTTCATTTTAGTGGTCTCGCTTGTTAAGGTTCTCCAACCTTAATTGCTTATTTCAATCTTAAACTGCTGCATTCAGTGTTTTAATTGCTCCTTATTAGCAATAAGATGTAAAACAGGGGTAGGCAATGTCGGTCCTGGTGAGCCGCAGTGGCTACAGGTTTTCATTCAACCCAATTGCTTAATTAGAAACCAATCATTGCCAATCTCAGACCTTATTTAATTTTATGGCTTGTTAGTCTGTGCAATGTAAGGCTTTTATATCGTAGATTTTTTTCCTTTCCAAGGATATCATCCAAATGATTTGAAGCCTAAAACAGATCATTTTCAGTCTGTCACATTTTTCTATTAAGTGTTTTATTAAATCAAACCGTGCATGATGAACACACACAGATGTAATTGGAAAAAAGCTAGCTGGAGAACTGCTGGCTGCTTTGTCTTTTACATCTTATTGCTAATAAGGAGCAATTAAAACACTGAATGCAGCAGTTTAAGATTGAAATAAGCAATTAAGGTTGGAGAACCTTAACAAGCGAGACCACTAAAATGAAGCATTAAAATGTCACTTAAGCAATATGTGCTTCATCAGCAATAATTGAGTTCTCGTTAAGGAACTGGGTTGGAACAAAAACCTGCACATACTGTGGCACTCCAGGACCGACGTTGCCTACCCCTGATGTAGATAATGCCCTCTCCCTCACTCTGTCTGATAGTCCAGCAATTGATTTGTTCTCCTGGCCCTCACCAACTATCCTACACTGCTGTGCAGATGCTGCACTTGGCTTAAGTCTGACGAAAAAAATAAATAAATAAATTGTGAGGATCCAACATAATGTATGTATGAAATTAGGCTTTATCACTAACTAACTCCTGTTACCTTCTTGTTCGCTCATGCTAACTCCACTCCACCTATGTTTGAAAGTTATCATCCTTGTAGAATAAAACAGTAAACACTCAATATCTTTGGGTAAATTCCACTAGAGGAAATTACATCAAGTCTGTTAACTATGATGCCCTCTTTTTTAACACCAGACATTTATACCTTATTCCTAAACCTTTAAATAACTCCATTCACTGTGGTCTCTGCTTTATAAACCATTTGAAACCTCTTTTATTCCCAGCTTTCTCATGAACTGTTTCAGCTTTCATGCCATCCTAAGTAGTAACAGTGAACAGGCTGCAAGGTGAACAATCTATACTCCAACCCAACTGCTATCCCTCACTCTGAGCAAGTCCAATACATTGCTAATTTTCATACATTTTGCTGCCACCATTAATGATGATTTAATTTTTCCCTTATTTTTCATCTCACACTTTACTTTTGAAGACATGTTTGTTTCTTTGGTGCAAAGAGAACTGTTTGCATTTTAACATCAGTAAAACCAAGGAATGGGTTATTGATGTTTCTGCACCAAAGAGCGTGTATGTCCAGTCACTATTCAAGGAGTGGATGTAGAGATGGTTCACTTGTGTAAGTACTTGGGGTTCCACATTAATTGCAGGTTGAACTGGTCTTGGAAACAGAGGTACTGTGTAAGATAGGGCAGAGCAGGTTCTTTTTTCTTAGGAGACAGCATTCCTTTAATTTCGGAAGTGACATCCTTCAAATCTTCTATAACTCTGTGATGGCCCGTGTGATTTTCTATGCTGTGGTGTGCTTGGCTGGTAGCATACTTCAAGAGAGGCCCACCAAATCACCAGGCTAAGTAAAAAGCTCAGTTACAGAACGCATACTAGATCCTCTGGAAGTAGTAGCAAAGGAGGAATTAAAACAAACTGAGTGCTATTATGAACAATACTGCATATTCTCTCTCTCTCCTAGTAACACTGAGTACTTTCAGTCAACAAATTATTCAGCAGAAGTGTGTCAAGAAATGGCACTGGTGATCCTTTATACCAAAAGCAATATGTCTGCATAATGGCACACTGGGGCTGTGACAGCCAAGCAGAACTTTTCTTTCATTTTAATGTTATTGCTTTATAGTCATTCTGGTTTGTGTTCAGACCAAAATGTGTGCGTATTTATTTATTAATTTATCTACCTACTGTATTTATGTATATTTATTTAAAGAGCTTCTGTAAAATCTATGTATCTAAAATCTATTGTATCTTCTCCATGTATTTGCTCATTCCTAGTCTTTGCTTTGATGGATAGGGTAGCGTTTTTTGTTATTGCCCAGAGGTTGGTAGATTCATGTGATTGGAAACAAGCACTAAGGATATTGGGTGGGCCACTCACTTTGTCTCACTCTTCTTCTGTCTTTCTCTCCCTGTCATTCATTTGTGTGTTTGTCCCTTGCTCTGTGCTGTCTCAGCCACCAAAGATAGCCACTCATTGGAAATTGTCCTGGTAGTCCCAATAGTCAGTCCATCCCTGGATGAGACTTAGCACCTCCAGGTCCAAATTCATGGTCCTCTCCTGCAAAATAGCAACCTATAGGTAAAAGGTCACTAGCTGCCGCAATTGTTGGAGTTCAAGTACTTCTGTATCTTATTCAGAATAGAGAATTGAAGTGATTGTAGCTTGACTTTCAAAAGAATACTATACCAGATCATAGTCTTAATGAGTGAGATAAATGAGCATTCTCACCTGTGGTCGTGAACCCAGGTTAGTGACCAAAAATGAGAAGTCAAGTAGCCAAAATGAGGTTTCTGTGGTGGGTTCCTAAAATAATTCTTCATGATAGGGAGAGGAGGTCTGCAATCCTTTAGAACTTCAGTGTAGAACTGTTGCATCTCTAGCTGAGTTGTTTTGGCAAATAGCTTGAATACTCCCTGGTCTCTTGTAAGCCTACCTGAGAATCATGAGTTACTTGTCCTCACATGTGTGGACTAGGCATACATCTTTCACCAAACATAACACTCACGGTTGGTTGGTCGGTTTTGCATTGGCTACCTTCCCCTTTACATCTTCAAGGGACCATGCCTAATAGGGTTTACTACCCTATAAAAGTCTGTGTCTTGTCACACTGCCATGCTTACTTGCTGTCACCCTAACAGCGTGGGACACTCTCTAATGGTGCTTTTATGGTGGCCTGTACAACATGTTATCAACTGGACACAACCATTATATTATTTTATTATGTTTGTTTAGGTTTAATTCAAAACCTTCAATATGAGGAATTATGACTTTAATACATTTCCACACACATGCAATTGGGAGACAGCTAAAGCGCCTGAATAATAGTAATTCAACGCCAGACCAGGGGGTGGCGAGGTGCACTGACTTCTCAATCCCTTGCAGACCATCCACGGGAAATCGCACACGTTTCCAGCACATCTATTGACGTCACTTCTGGCTCCGGCGCCTTTGGTGATGTCACTTCTGGTTATGGAGCCTTTGATGTCGTCACTTCCGGTCTTAGCAAGTAAAGCCGCCATCTTTGGCAACCAGCATCAGTTCTGTACTGGACTCTGACTTGTGAACATCTCACAACTATTTACTCATTTGCAGCCTGGGCATATTATATGGGTGGCTGTCCCAAACCTTTTTTGCTGTCTTATTTTAATTTTTGTGACAACATGATCAATAAAACGATCCAATAAATTAATTCACAATATCTTGGAAATATTATTTGCAAAAATAAAAACATGAACTTGTTCCTTTTTCATTAGACTCCAAATTATATACATTTTATACAGTTACAAGAACCAACCACTTCATCATCATGTCATGAAATAACTGAACATTTTTATGGCACTTTTTGCATATCCATCTATTTGCCAATCCATTTCCTAAATCATTTAACCAGTTCAGGGTTGCCTCTGGGTGCTTTGGTTTTCCTGCCACATAACAAAAAATATATGTGTTAGTTTAACTGGCAACTATAAAGAGTGGACACTTTCATATAGTCCAGATTAAAAATGGATTCCAGTTGACAATAAGACTAACGGTAAGGTTGACATGTACTACTGTTTTGTATTTTGTTAGGTAACCAAGCATAACAGGTGCTGGACATATACAACTCATTAATGTCCAAAACCAAACATTCTACACAACCCTCTTTGACATCCTACTTTTAAGCTGGACAGGCATTATGAACATGGGTCCCTTCCGTTTTTCTAATGTTTATTTTTTTCATGCATGTCTTTTTTAGACTATCTTCTTCCCACTAACCATTTGCAGTAATTGATGTCCTGTATAGTTTGTTAAAATTAATAAAGTAATGCTAGCAGATGAAACAGTGTGCACTCAAAGACAATTCATTCTGCCATTACAGCTTTAATATATGGCTATCTAGTATTATTTTGATGTATACATTAAAATAATAGTATGCTGTGTTATCAAATCTTGCTGAATGTCTACGTTGATCTTTTCCAGTTCCTGCATTACTCTTACCCAGGCCAGAAAAAAATAATTCCTTATTGTGAATTATAGAGAGGTAGCACCTAGCTGCAAGTCACTAACTCTTACAGAAAAAGCAGATTAGACACTGTGGAAGAGCTGGGCTACCTAGGATAACCATATTTAATTGCCACAGGCAAGATTAAAATAATGATGGTAGGTTAAGAGGCCTAGACTCTTCCTATGTGGCTTCTGCCTCAGTCATACAACAAGTGCCACCATCTTGAAGAATGAGTAGGTCTTATGTCATCAGTAGATGGAGAGATGGGCTAGAGGTGGAGACTGAGATAAGGTCACATGTTGCCATTTGTAATGAGAATTGAGAGTGGAGCAAGTCTGATAGATAGAGCCTTCTTCTTCTTCTTCAGGCTGCTCCCGTTAGGGGTTGCCACAGCGGATCATCCAAAATTGTTGTCCGCATATTGATTTGGCAAAATTTTACACCGGATGCCCTTCCTGATGTAACCCTCCCCATTTATCCGGGCTTGGGACCAACACGAAGAAACACACTGGTTTGTGTATCCTGAACCTGTATAATAGGATCACCTCCAAACTGCATTGTAGAAGTCAGAGGCACAGCTTGCTCTCAACTGGATAAACAACTGCTTCTGACTTGGAGGCAGCAAGTTTATTGTCATCCACTCCAGGGGAGGACATGAAATAAAAAGGTGCAACACCCTGAGCAGTTTATCTCTGGCACATCATCTGGGATTTTTTCCTTCTGGTTGTGGACAGAGAAGAAAATGGAAATTTTAAATATTTTCACAGTGTACCCTTGAATTGGTCCCTGTAAGAGGAGAGCCACATTCATGTGTTGGACATTGCTTACAAGTATTACTTTTGTAAGGCTCACAGGAAATACTGTCAATTTTAATATTTTAGGAAAACTTAACAATTAAAAGAACTGGTATGTACTTTTAATAAATTGCCAGTGGGACATATTGAAATGCAGTATCTGCTTTACCACTAAGACTAAAAAATGCAGTTGCTCATGCTAAGTAGCCATATGAGACTTAAAGCTTTGTAATAAATTCCATGAGTATTAGAGCACTTCACTGTGATTTATCCAGCTGCAAATCATTCTAAAATTAATATTTTAATAAGTGACAAGACAACACATGATTTCTCATTAAGAGAATCAATTGCTAAAATTTCAGAAGGGATGGTGGAAAAAGTTGGTACTTTCTTTACTGTAGGATATTTGATTAATGTATTTATTTTGATTATTTTTTAATAATCCAAGAAGAAATTTAATAAAGTTAAACTTTAATATTCACCAGATGTACAGTTTAAGACAAAATAATATTCCATGTACAGTATATAGCCAAAAAAACTTGGCATCCCTAAGTGGAGAAAATACTGCTTTAGGCAAGTGCTTCCTTTCATAGTTAAACATGCGTTAGGGCAGGCAGTGTGGTGTAGTGGTTAAGGCTTTGGACTTTAAACCCTAAAGGTTATGGGTTCAAATACTGCTGTTGACACTGTGTGACCATGAGTAAGTCACTTCATCTATCCATGCTCCAACGGGATGAAAAAAAAAAGAAATGTAACTAATTGAGTTTCAGTTGTTATAAGATGCCTTGGATAAAAGCATCAGCAAAATAAATAAATGTAGATGCTTAAAAAGAGATGTTATTTTATGGTAATTGAACCAGATCCAAGAATGTTCTAAACCATATTTTGAGGTAATGGTAATACGTTATTATGTAAAGTGTAGTTTTGAGAACAAATGTTATATAAATAAAAAAGAAAATCATGTGTACTGGTTTGCATTTCATATTGTTGTAGTACTGTACTTCAAAAGCACCTCACTATATAAATGTTAAGCTGTTTATTTAGTTTTTAACTAGTTTCTTAAAATATACTTTTAACATCATCAGGTCTTATTGTTTGAGATTCTTAATTTTATCTTGCTTTATAGTTACTAAACAAACTCTAGAATTCAATTATTACAAAGTGGATGTAAATTTAAAAGAAAGTCTTAGCAGTTTGTGATGTGGGGGCAAAATGGTGGAGCAATACTGTCTTACATCCCCAGGGTTCAAGTACTGACCTGTATAAATACTGTCTTTGCGGGGTTGCAAGCCATCCCTACCTCAGCATAATTTTTTCTCTCACATAACACTGTAAATGCATTTTACATTAATTAGTGACTATAAATTTACCAGCATGGAGGAGTGTGGATGTGTGCAATAGACCCAAGGCATTTCAAGAAAGCTGTACAGTGGAAATTGTTTTATTTTTGGAAGTCAATTAAATAGTGCTCGTTTGAAGCACTAAATTCAAAAGGCTTAGGTTTTAGTAGCACTAAAACCTTTAGGAATTTAGGCATTACTTTGACAAAGATCTTGCTTTTTAACAAAGATCCTTTATTTTATATAGCACCTTTTTTATACTGATCATTGTTAGATAGTACTTTACAAAGAGAGATCAATAGTATATACAGTATAGTACTTACATTAAGGCAGTAGTAATGTCAAAGTCTTTATTTAGTAGTGTTATTTATTTAGCATTTATATGTATTTTGAAAATTATTATTTATATATATTCTATTTATATGTATATGTATTTTTAGTATTTATTTAGATAGATAGATAGATAGATAGATAGATAGATAGATAGATAGATAGATAGATAGATAGATAGATAGATAGATAGATAGATAGATAGATAGATACTTTATTAATCCCCAAAGGGAAATTCACATACTTCAGCAGCAGCATACTGATAAAAACAATATTAATTAAAGAGTGATAAAAACACAGTGCAAGTTAAAAAGTCCAAGGTGGAGAGTGCGAGGCAGGTATAACAGTCAATAACATTGTATGATGTTACTGTTTACCCCCCCAGGACAGTGACACAGGACAGTGACAGCAGTCTGATCAGTGGATGCAGTGGATTCTCAATGATTGACAGGAGCCTGCTCAGCACCCGTTGCTCCGCCACAGATGTCAAACTGTCCAGCTCCGTGCCTACAATAAAGCCTGCTTTCCTCACCAGTTTGTCCAGCCGTGAGGCATCCCTCTTCTTTACGCTGCCTCCCCAGCACACCACCACGTAGAAGAGGGCGCTCGCCTCAACCGTCTGATAGAACATCTGTAGCATCTTATTGCAGATGTTGAAGGACTCCAGCCTTCTAAGGAAGTATAGTCGGCTCTGTCCTCTCTTGCACAGAGCATCAGTATTGGCAGTCCAGTCCAATTTATCTTACCAGTTGCACTCCCAGGTATTTATAGGTCTGCACTCTCTGCACACAGTCACCTCTGATAATCATGGGGTCCATGAGGGGCCTGGGCCTCCTAAAATCCACCACCAGCTCTTTGGTTTTGCTGGTGTTCAGTTGTAGGTGGTTTGAGTCACACCATTTAACAAAGTCCTTGATTAGGTTTCTATACTGCTCTTCCTGCCCACTCCTGATGCAGCCCACGATAGCAGTGTCGTCAGCGAACTTTTGCACGTGGCAGGACTCCGAGTTGTATTGGAAGTCCAATGTATATAGGCTGAACAGGATCAGAGAAAGCACAGTCCCCTGAGGCACTCCTGTGCTGCTGACCACAATGTCAGACCTGCAGTTCCCAAGACGCACATACTGAGGTCTGTCTGTAAAATAGTTCATGATCCATGCCACCAGGTATGAATCTACTCCAATCTTTGTCAGCTTGTCCCTAAGGAGCAGAGGTTGGATGGTGTTGAAGGCGCTAGAGAAGTCCAGAAACATAATTCTTACAACACCACTGCCTTTGTCCAAGTGGGAGAGTGATCGGTGTAGCATGTAGATGATGGCATCCTCTGCTCCCACCTTCTCCTGGTATGCGAACTGCAGAGGGTCGAGGGTGTGGCGGACCTGTGGCCTCAGGTGGTGAAGCAGCAGCCACTCCATGGTCTTCATCACATGTGACATCAGGGCGACCGGCCTGAAGTCATTCAGCTCACCAGGACGTGATACCTTTGGTACTGGGGTGATGCAAGATGTTTTCCAAAGCCTCTGGACTCTCCCCTGTTCCAGGCTCAGGTTGAAGATGCACTGTAGATGACTCCCCAGCTCCAACAAACAGGCCTTCAACAGTCGTGGCAATACTCCATCTGGACCCACTGCTTTGCCTTGCACAAAGTCTCCTCAGCTCTCTGCTTACCTGGGCTGCTGTAATTGTGGGTGGGGGAAAGCTCTCTCCTATGCTGGTATGAACAGAAGGATGGGTGGAGGATGCAGTACTCTGAGGTTAGAGTGAGAGTGGGTTAGGGTGGTCAAACCTGCCAAAAAAGTTGTTCATTAGGTTTGCTTTCTCCCTGTCTCTCTCGATGGAGGTACCCTGCTTTGAGCTGCAGCCAGTGATGATCTTCATCCCATCCCAGACTTCCTTCATGCTGTTATTCTGCAACTTTTGCTCCAGCTTTCTTCTGTACTGCTCCTTCGCCACCCTGAGCTGGACTCGGAGTTCCTTCTGCACGTGCTTGAGCTCATGCTGATCACCACCTTTAAAAGCCCTTCTGGTTCAAAAGGCCCTTGATGTCACTTATAATCCATGGCTTGTTGTTAGCATTGCAGTGTACTGTTCTAACTGGAACTACAATGTCCATACAGAAGTTGATGTAGTCAGTAGTGCAGTCAACAACCTCCTCAATGTTCTCATTATGTGACCCCTGCAGGATATACCAGTTTGTAGTTCCAAAGCAGTCTCTCAGAGCCTGCTCTGCCTCAGGGGACCACTTCCTGAATAAGCGTGTGGTTGTAGGTAGCTCCCTCACTCTTGGTTTGTAGTGAGGCTGAAGCAGAACCAGGTTATGATCTGCTTTCCCAAGCACATGCAGCGGGGTGTCGCTGTATGCGTCCTTAACGTTTGCATAAAGTAGGTCAATAATCCTATTTCCCCGGGTGTTACAATCCACATACTGGGAGAAGGCATCACATGGTTAAAATCTCCAGCGATTAGCACAAGCGCCTCGGGGTGCTGTGTACGTAGATTAGCAACAGCGAAGTGGATGATGTCACCCGCTATTTCCACGTCCGCGTGAGGAGGGATGTAAACAATAAAAACAATGACGTGTCCAAACTCTCTGGGCAAGTAATAGGGATGCAGACTTACGGCCAACAGTTCGATGTCCCTGTAGCAAGTGGAGATTTTGACGTTGTGGAAGCTGACCCGGACACAGACAGGCGGACACCATAGGTTGAACACCACACACATTTATTGAACACTAGCAAAATACCCGCGCTTCACAGTGGCGAAGTACTGCCTTAAAATTTTTATTAAGAAGAAATGTAAACCTTTTTAAACTGAGGGAAAATATACCAATAATTATTTGTTAAGGATCTGTTTGTATACCACGTTGTCAGTTCGGCCCTCTGGTTGTAATATGACCAAGCTGTGCGCTGAGCTTACTCTTGAGCATGCAACGTACAGTTGGCCATGTGAAAAGCAATCTTGCCTCAAATCAATGCCAACCTTTTGTAGGGTCTGTCCCTGAGACTTATTAATTGTCATTGTGAAGCAGAGCCTTACTGGAAATTGGAGGCGTTTGAATTGAAATGGGAGATCAGAGGGTATAACGGGGATGCGAGGAATAAAAACTCTCTCCCCTGAGCCACTGCCAGTAAAAATAGTTGCCTCAGTTAGGTTCTTTTGCAGACTCGTGACCTGAAGTCTCGTGCCGTTACAAAGTTTCGGTGGCTGTAAGTTTCTCAGTAACTTTATTGGTGCCCCAACCTTCAAAATTAGATTATGCTCAGGAGTGCCTGGAGGATTCAGAGTGTGGAGAAACTCTACCAGATAGTGCACCACGTCTTCCACTTCTACAACTGAATCCACAGACTGATATGTTTTCGGTTGTGAAGGTAGTTCTTGAAGTAAAATGTGGTTTATAGTCGTATTCATGTCATTTCTTGGTGTCAGGATAGCTCTCTCCCTCAACCATGACACGTCGTTTTCGTGAAGATTTTGTAGATTGGGGTAAACATTTTGAAGAAGGCTTTGTAAGAGGCATCGGCGGTTGTCCAAAGGTGTAAAATATTTGGCCATTTCGGTACACTTGAAAGCGACAACCGAACAATTCAGCAGCAGCCATCAACTCACATGCAGAACCATAGATGAAGGGCTTAAGCATTTCACTCTTATAGTGCTCCTGTGTAGTATAATTATCTCCTGTACAGTCATCAGTCCCCATCTTGAACCTGTCCCAATCATTCAATACATAAGACACAATGTTCTTCCGGATATCAAGAGTGAGCCTGATATGGCTGTGCAATATGTAACACAGAGAATGGAAAAGGCAGGCTCCATCTCCGGGCAAGGAAGCCACTCGGTAAGTGACAGTTCTTTGATCGATGGTGACCACCTCGATAGTCATGTTAATGGGGGTATGGTTGGAATGATAAAGGAAATGGGTACCTGAACAATGTAAACTAAGTCTAAAATACCTACACAATAACTATAATCGTAATAAACGAATAATAAAGCAGCGGAGAAGCCGTGGATTAAATAAAAAGGCTGCAGTTATCAGCAGGGAGACGTGAATACCGTGGCGAAGCAAGGAAGGGAATGAAGAGACTGGAGCGACGGACAGTCTTATATAGGCAGGCAGCCAACTATGTGGGGATGGGGGACCCAACGTCGCCTCACACAGCGACCGAGCTACAGGCAATGGACGTATATATGTACGTAAGTAGGATTCAGTTAGCATTGGGAACCCGCGTACCAAATTTCTTGAAGATGGGCCCATAAGTAACAAAGACCGTTGGAAAGTTCAATAAGGCAGCCGACAGTGGCGTCATACCACCGAAATAAGTACATACATCGGTTTCAGTTAGCACAGGGAAGCCGCCTACCAAATTTTATGAAGATGGTTCCATAAATAAGAAAGTTTAACATGGCGGACGTTGTCGACCGTTATGACCGTTATGCGTAGAATTTCAAAATGAAACCTGCTTAACTTTTGTAAGTAAGCTGTAAGGAATGAGCCTGCCAAATTTCAACCTACACGGGAAGTTGGAAAATTAGTGATCAGTGAGTCAGTGAGGGCTTTGCCTTTTATTAATATAGATACTATATACAGTGACAGCACACAACCCAGCACTCCCGTACTATTCACCCTTAAAGTCCAGGCCTCTTATCAATGCCTCTTTTCTCTGGTCCGCCTCCACTCCTCTCCTCCGAGCTCTGTCCTTCTTCCACCCGACTCCAGCCATCAAATGGAGGGAGGTGGCCCCTTTTATATTCACCTGGATGCGCTCCAGGTGCCTCTCAATGAGTTACTGCCGGCACTCCCTGGTGTGGCGGAAGTGCTGAGGGCCAGGGCTCTTCAGGCATCGGGGCGCCCCCTGGTGGTGACCACAGGCCCCTATACAGTGGAGCTTCCATGCTCCTTTCCCGTGGTCCCCATAGCCACCAGGGCGGTCGCTGCCTCGTGATTTGTACCTCCATGTTTTTTGGGCAATGTTTGCTGATAATAAAACGCACTTCGCATTTTTGCATCATTGAGTTTTTGTTGTGTCCTCACTGGCCTTAGTCCATCCTTAGTTACAAACTATAAATGCTCCTGTAAACAGGTGATGCCTATGGCTACAGGCATCTGTCTCCATCTGTTATATTCCATTCGCCTGAACATGCAGTCATCATTGGACCTTTGGGCATTATAGGCATTACAGAGTAGTCAAGGAAGAAAAGGCACATAACTGAGTCCTAGACCTGAAACACTTCTTGCAGCATTCGTTCATTGAAGGAAGACAGCCAAGAGATACATCTAAGAACCACACAAGGTATTTTGCCCCCCACATACAGTATAAAGAACAGATCACTATCCAGAAATGCAGCATGTAACTCCCCTGCTGCAACACATACCAGCACAGCACTCAACATCTCTGCTGTGCCTCCTGATAAAGTAGTACTCAAAACCCTGCTGATGCATCTTTGTCACTGGCCACACTACTGCAGTGAAAACAAAGACCACACCACTGTTTTGAACAGTTTCTGTGCCATTACAAAGAGCTGAAAGTAATCACTGAGGACAGCAGCTTTGATGAGCTATGTGACAGCACTAACAAGTTGCATCAACCTCAAGATAAGTCACCATTAGTATGAGGCATTCTTTTATTCAAGTAAGTCACTTCAGCATCAGCTGCAGGGGATCCTATGAAAACCGCAAGCCTGCTACATTTCCATGTGAATTCTAACTTGTGTGACAACAGTGTCCACGTAAGAGAAGAAAGCTACTTGTAAGGGAAGTGAGCTACTTAAAATAGCGATATAAAGAGCAAGAGTTCACTGTTGGTCGGCACCAGTATGCACTACACTAGTGTGGCAGTACAATATTCAAAATTCTAAAAAAAATAAAAAATATCTGAAGTTGTAAATGTTGAAAAATAGTTTCAGCAGTGGTTAGAACATCTTGGAAGCCACTGGGACTTAATAGAATATATAGCAGAGTGACAGTGTAGCATAGCACAATTGTAATTAAGAGTTCAGATCAGATCATAATTGCCAGTAACAATTATCCATCCATCCATTTTCCAACCCGCTGAATCCGAACACAGGGTCACAGGGGTCTGCTGGAGCCAATCCCAGTCAACACAGGGCACAAGGCAGGAACCAATCCTGGGCAGGGTGCCAACCCACCGCAGGACACACACAAACACACCAACACACCAAGCACACACTAGGGCCAATTTAGAATTGCCAATCCACCTAACCTGCATGTCTTTGGACTGTGGGAGGAAACCGGAGCGCCCGGAGGAAACCCACGCAGACACGGGGAGAACATGCAAACTCCACGCAGGGAGGACCCGGGAAGCGAACCCAGGTCCCCAGGTGTCCCAACTGCGAGGCAGCAGCGCTACCCACTGCGCCACCGTGCCGCCCGTAACAATTATTCATTTAAGAAATATGTTCAAGATTAAAAGGGTTACATCTGAGGTAGAAATGAAACATGGATGTCCTGGCCCAGTGTGTCTTGAATTTAACAGATTATATGAGGGCCTATTTTTTTAAAGCCAATTTAAACCTCCCTAGTTGTTCTCTGATTAAATGGTACCCTGTTTTTAAAGATGGTATTTTTCCACATGCACTTGAGAGTGTCACATTATGAGTAATAATTAATATTAATGAGTAATGAACAAATGAGTAATAATTAATATTAAAAGTCTGACGATAGAATCATGTAATAGCTGATTTAATTAAGTGTTCTTTGGAACAAAACAAAACCCTTAGCATTTCTCCTATCATGAAATAATGGCAAAAAGTCCAACAATTCTAAAAAATAGCTGGTGTGCCACTGGGGCTTCTGACCTCAAATGTCTGGCAATGAGACTTCCTCACATTTATGCCTTCCAAAGCTTCCAATGCTTATTCTCATTCACCCTCCCCATATGCCTCTTTACAGACTCTGTGCTTTTCCTTTGTGGCAGTGAGCCTTTGTTTAACTCTTCTCTTAACTCTAAATTTTTTGTTGTCATTGCAATAAATTGTAATTTATATTATACAAAGTTATTGTCTATCTGTTACACCTGCATTGTTATCACCCTTTAATTTAATATTGTTCTTTACCAGTATGCTGCTGCTGGAGTATGTGAATTTCCCCTTGGGATTAATAAAGTATCTATCTATCTATCTATCTATCTATCTATCTATCTATCTATCTATCTATCTATCTATCTATCTATCTATCTATCTATCTATCTATCTATCTATCTATCTATCTATCTATCTATCTATCTATCTATCTATCTATCTATCTATCTACCAAACGAATTTGCGTCTCTCACAGAGGTGACTCCAATTGGTTTCACTTTCCACACAGAGCCTCACAGCTCAAGACAAGGCGGTGGGCTTGCCGTAATTGTCAGAACTGACTTAAACATTAAACGAATCCCGATTGACTGTCCATTGTCTTTTGAGTGCCTGGCTCTTAAACTAATAACGAAATCAGGTCCTGTCTCACTCATTGTTCTTTATCGTCCCCCAAAATACAATGCATCCTTCTTATCCGATCTGATTGAACTTTTGACCCACCTAAGCTCTTACTCTCAGAGAATTATCCTTTTTGGTGATTTCAACATCCATATTGACATCCCCACATCTAAACTGAGGAATGAATTCCTATCCTTACTGGACTGCTTTGACTTGACACAACATGTTGATTTTCCGACCCACTCTGGCGGTCATATATTGGATCTGATCTTCACTTCTGGACTATCTGTTACCAACATTTACAGCACTGATTTGGGACTCTCTGACCATAAAGCAGTATTTTTCACTGTTTCACTGCCTTTCCCTCCTCTTACCTGTAAACGACAAATTTCTTACAGAAACCTTAAAAATATCTGTCCCTCTATCCTTTCTGGATCCATTTCTGATCTTTTACTGTCTTCACCTATTCCACCAACACTAGATAGTCTTGTTGACCACTATAACTCAGCCCTTCATTCAGCATTAGATAAAACAGCTCCTTTAAAACATAATGAGGTTTCCTTTAAACGTTCAGCTCCTTGGTATAACTCAGAATTGCGATCTATGAAAGCAGCTGGCCGACGCCTTGAGAGAATGTCACGTAAGACTGGCCTCACCATGCACATCCAGGCTTTCTCTGACCACCAAAGAGCTTACAGAGAAGCACTAACGTCTGCCAAGAACACCCATTACGGCAGGATAATAGAAAGTGGCCACGATAACCCAAGGGTTCTGTTCTCTGTAGTTAATAAACTACTCGAACTCGCATCTGGCCCAACTACCTCTTCTACTGAAGTCTGTGAGGAATTCCTCCACTTTTTCCGTAACAAAATTAATGATCTAAATAATTCAACTAACATAAATACATCATCTGTTTATATCTCTCCCTGTTTTCCCACTCCATCCAGCTCCTTCTCTAAGTTCTCACCAGTCACATCTGCGTCTGTTAATAACCTGCTTTGTAAGATGAGGCCGACTACTTGTGTACTGGACCCCATCCCCACCACACTACTTAAATCCTGCCTTCATGCCATAATCCCGACTGTTACAACAATAATAAACTCATCCCTTGACACTGGCTCTGTGCCGCTCACTTTTAAAATTGCTTCTGTAACCCCAATGTTAAAAAAGTCTGGTCTTGATGCTGACAATCTTAACAATTTCTGGCCTATTTCCCACTTACCTTTCCTGTCAAAAGTTCTTGAGCGTGTTGTAGCATCCCAACTCACCAATTACCTAACCTCAAATAATTTGATGGAACCCTTTCAGTCTGGTTTCAGGGCGCGGCACAGCTGTGAAACTGCTCTGCTACGGGTAACCAATGATTTGCTTATGGCACCAGACTCTGGACAAACCAGCATATTAATTCTGTTAGACCTCAGTGCAGCATTTGACACTGTCAGACATGACATCCTACTGTCCAGAATGGAGAACATGCTGGGTATCTCTGGCACTGCCCTCCAGTGGTTCAAGTCCTATCTGACTGATAGGCAAGAGTTTGTTAGTCTTGGCAAGAGCAGATCCAGCTCAGCGCCAGTCACACAAGGAGTCCCTCAAGGCTCTGTCCTCGGTCCTCTGCTTTTCTGTATTTACATGCTTCCCCTTGGCCATATTATCCGTAGCTATGGACTGGGTTATCATTTTTATGCAGATGATACTCAACTCTATTTCAATGTTAAAAGTGGAACTTCATCAGAGCTTTCTCAGCTCACAACCTGCCTTAGTGAAATTAAAACCTGGATGGAGCAGAACTCTTTAAAATTAAATTGCAATAAAACTGAACTCCTGCAAATTGGGACTAAAATGCAACTTAATAAAATGAGCTCCTTCCCAGTCTATCTTGGCGGTGATCTCATCAGACCTGCCTCTACTGTAAAAAATCTTGGTGTCATTTTTGATTCCTCCCTCTCTTATTCTGCCCACATAAATCACATTAAGAAACTTTCGTACTTTCACCTCCGTAACATATCCCATGTTCGCTCCTTCCTCTCCTTTTCTAACACTGAGAAACTTGTTCATGCTTTTATCACATCCCGCATCGATTATTGTAATTCCCTACTGGCAGGTGCCCCTTCTAATCTTATATCACAGCTCCAGCTTATTCAAAACTCAGCTGCAAGAGTCCTTACTCGAACCAGCAGCAGCGAGCACATCACACCCATCCTGCTCCGTCTCCACTGGCTCCCTGTGTCTTACAGAATCGAATATAAAATCCTACTAATAACTTACAAAGCCTTAAATAACCTCGCGCCAAACTACATCAGTGACCTTCTCCATCACTATGTGCCTGCCCGCCCACTAAGGTCCTCTGATTCTGGCAATCTTGTTGTGCCCCTCACTAATCTACACTCCATGGGTGACAGGGCCTTCAACTGTATAGCGCCCAGACTCTGGAATGACCTACCAAAATTAATCAGGTCAGCTGACTCCATGAATTCTTTTAAAAAACAACTCAAAACTCATCTGTTCAGGAAGGCTTTTAGCTCTACTTGACTTTATTACCCTTCTCTCAGTTTACTTCTCTGTCAAGATGCTAATGTAACCTGTGTGTGCTAGACCATCAATTATGTTGTCTGTTTCTTTTTTTTTCAGAATTAAGTGTCTTAATCTTCTTTATTTATTTATCTGGTTTGTACAATGCTATATACTGTATACGCTGCCATTCTTTATTATATTCTGTAAGTGCCTTGAGCATGGGAAAGGCGCTATATAAATAAAATGTATTATTATTATCTATCTATCTATCTATCTATATCAATGATGGAATTTAATCTCCATTCGAGGTTTATGCCTAAACTAAACTTCAGAATCTCATTGAGAATGCCCCTATAATTCCAGGACTACAAGCACACACTGACATGTAGCAACTCTGAAGAACAAATCCCATGAATCTTGAGTTTGGTTTATAAAAAAATAACTTCTGCATGACCCACTTCCTTTGTTTTCAATTCTACATGAAGAAGTGTTGTGCTGAGGTACTTTTTCAACAGGTTTTGCCAAACTTTCAAACTATGCATGAATCATTCTTAAAAAGTTTTTAAAAATCTATACTAGTGAAGAAGATAAACCTAGTAAATTGAAGGGCTGATTGTCAGAGAAAACTTTTCAAGACAGTACTTTAAGGAAGACAGAGATGCCCAAGTTCACTAACAGATTTTCTTCAAATTTTAGGGGGACTACTAAAAACTAAACTCAACATTGAATCCAAAATTGGATTCAAAAATCTTTTTTTCTCACAAAATTGTATTTTTGTAACAAACTTCAGACATTACTTTTACTGTATGGCTATTTCAAATAACAAAATAGTGGCACCCAAGAAAAAGTAATCTTACATAATGGTGCCAATGATAGTATCACCATCACAATGCTAAAAGTATAAACATGAAAAAAAAATGCATTCTTGACATTAACTCTTTCAAATCATACCAACATGAATGAAGAAATACTTTCAAACATTTCTGCAAAATGTACCCTTAACCAACTGCTATCTTTTGTATAATGTTGCATTGTTGTTGAATAAATCATTTTGAATTAAAAGCTGGAATCCCCTTCATGATTTTAAACACAACTATCTGGTCGCATCTTAATCTTTGATTAAAAAAAAAACTGAACAGACTTCAATGTTTCATTATACATCATACCCTCCCCCATCAGTCTAGCTGCTTTTCTCTGGGCATTTTGATCATCCTATTTTTGTAATTTGGGAGCTAAACTAAACAAAACATCTCAGGTAAATTCTCACTAGTGTATTGTACATCTTATGGGTAATTTCCCTTTATTTACATTTGACACAGCTTGGTATATACAGTAATCTAACACTCTCTTAATCACTTCTGCAAACTCTCTGTATTTGAACAATGATGATATTATTCCCAAGTCTTTTTTATAAGCCTTTTGTAAATAAAAGTATTTTTTTACTTGCTGTGTGTAAAATGTTGCTTTTATTTACACTGCACTTCATCTTCCATGTATCTGCCCATGTCTGAATTGTATCCAGGTCCAGATTTTGCTGATTGCAGGTTATTCACCAATCCTTTTACTTCAGTAGCACGAAACCTAACCAATGCACTAATTATATTCTTATCAACTTCTTTTAAATAAATCTCCATTTAAACTAAACACAGGTTTACACACACTGTATCTTTTTGCTTCCTGCGTTTAAGCCAGTTTTGTATCCATTTGCACACTGTGGCTAGAATTACTGTTTTATTAGTTTCAACTGTACCTCTAGACCAGTGTTTCCCAACCTTGGTCCTGTGGCCACCTTATGGCTGCAAGTTTTTGTTCCAGCCAGCTTCTGTTTTTAATTGGACTCCTGGGCTAATTAAGTGATGTGTTATTTCCCATGTTCTGTGTTTTGGTAACAATATAGAAGTTAGAAAACTAAGTTTGGTAATATATATATATATATATATATATATATATATATATATATATATATATACCAATTCAGTATTCTCAAAAAAACAGGTGGGTATGTCAGAAATTATTTTCTCAATTATTTGATGGCGTCATGCCGACAAGCAAACTCTTGGTTGCATGGTACTATAGTTAGTATTGATATCAGACATGCAGTTCTGGTTGTGCAGTATATGTTGATTGCATGTTTTGTTGTGGATTGTCATTTTTCACCTCAAAGCTATTCAATTCTAAAACATTTTTTTTAATATTGTTTAAATCTTTGTGGCTGTATTTTGTCATACGATGACAATGTCAGAGGCTATCACAATGATATGATGCCAATTGAGACAGCTCAAACACTGACTGCAGAAAAGTCAGTATTTGAAACATTTGCTATTTCCTTTTCAGTATGTTTTATTTTAACCTTACTATTCTTAACATACTTTACCTCTTCTTTAACTCTTCTTCCTGCTGAATTACTGAAAGTACAGAAATCTCTATGTTAAGTTTTGGGGATGATCAGTCATCCTTTCCTTCATTCAACAGATAAAATTCAATCATACAGAAAGGAATCCTTTACTGTAATTTCATACAAATATAATTTATTTTGAATGAAAATACAATTTTTAAAAATTATAGCTAAATAGAATGTAGTGAAAGGTCAAGGAAAATTACACCTTTTATTGGCTAACTAAAAAGATTACAATACGCAAGCTTTCGAGGCAACTCAGGCCCCTTCTACTTGCATGAAGAAGGGGCCTGAGTTGCCTCGAAAGTTTGTATATTGTAATCTTTTTAGTTAGCCAATAAAAGGTGTCATTTTGCTTGACTTTTCACTACATTCATAATGGCTAACACGGTACAACACCCTAGTACTATAGCTAAATAGAAGAAATTGAAAGTTTTATCATATTACTCCAGTTCTGATGGGTAGTATTCTTGCATTTTTAGCAAAAAACACTTTTTGCAGCTTAGTGATAAGCTCTGTGGCAGAAAAAGCATCTTGTAGCTCATGAGTCATGAAGTTTTTTATATTTAATTTCTTGACTTTCTTTAGTTTCTAGTGCTGTTATTGGACTACTTAACCCACATGTAATTTACTGCTTTAATGAAGAGTTGCCTGTTCATTCATGACTCTTCAGAGTTTGTCTCTAAATTCTTTGTCTGTGTGTCTGCTCTTACTAGATCTTTCTGTCCAACAGAAATTGGACAGAAATTTCTGTTCATTTCTGTTTATTTCTGCTTTGAAATAAAAAAACATAAACATTGAGCAAGGATGCATTTTATATAATGTAGGGTCTTTCTATGATGCATGCTGTCCCAAGGCACTTTACAGCAGTTTACCAGAGCATAAAATTAGCACACTTATATACAGATACAAATTTTACAACATGAGCACAGACAGATGAAATCGCTTCTTTATCGCAGCAAACTTTAAGGACTGAAAGGACAACCATCATGCTTGCTGTTCATTACTTGCCCACTAAGGCCATATTACCTGCTTGTGAGCAGCAAAGGAGAAGAAACTTAAATAATCTGGTCAATAATGAAGAATGACAAAGTATGTCAGCATGAAGGAGAAGCAGCTCCAGAGTGAGTATATACTGTGCAGACACTAGTGTTAAAACAGTCTACCTCTGCTGTAGTCAGTAATAGAAGAGAGATTTAATTAGGAATTTGCACAGAATGTCGTCACTAGAGGGCACTGTTGAATAAGTTATACAGGTATGGTGCACTATAGCGTCATCTTGTTGATATGTTGTAATTTATGGCCAACTAGATGTCAAGTCTCACTTAGCACTAGATTTAATCTGGGTAAGATGTTCTCATGGGTTTAACTTTGTTTGCATGCTTTTATATCTTCATTTATTGGTTCACTCTAAAATCAAAAGGTCTTTTAACTCAGATGAATATTTCCATCAAAAATAATTTTTCACAGTTCCTTTGTAACACTCCATTAACTTTAGACAAGGCTTACATAGCTGATTATGTTTTTTCCTAACATTAGAACAATTGTGATGCGAACGGGCCATTCAGTCCAATAGGCCCGACAATCCTATTCACCTAGATTCTCCATTGCAATATTAGAACAATTACATTAGACAAGTACATTAGAACATCCATCCATTTGCCAAACCCACTGATTCAAAGCAGGGTCACAGAACAGCTAGAGCCTAGCATAACAAACATTGGGCACAAGACACAACCAATCCATGGATGGGGCAGCAGTCCATCACAGGGTGAACACACTCACGTGGGCCAATTTAGCATGGCCAGTCCACCTAACCTGCATGTTCTTGGATGGAGGGACAAAACCAGAGCATCTGGAGGCAACCCATTCAGACATGGGGAGAACATGCAAACTCCAAGCAGGGAGCACCCACAGCATGAATCTCTGTCTCCTGGTTGCAAGGCAGCAGGGCTATTACTGCAACATCATGTCACCCAACATTAGAATATGTGTTTTCTTAATGATGATAACTGAATGCAGCAAACAGATTTAGAATTATTGACTTTTGTAAATTTTATTGGTGTATGCTGGTTATTTGAAACGACTTTCATTTTAAGCAGTTGTAATGAGTTGTTTTTTTCTAAAGTAAAAAATAATGACTCCATTCACACCTCATCTCTTTGTGTGTGCATTACAACTGGATGTTTTAATACAATTCTGATTGTTTTGCATATGTTTTATTAATTTATCCATCTTTCCATTAAGTTTCTGAATCATCCTATTCCAATACAAGGTTGTAGAGAGTATAAGTAGGAAGTCAACAGTCCATTTCAGAATGCATACCAGGTCAGTTTAAATGCCAATTAATCTAACACACATATGTTTGGGATAAGGAGGAAGAAGGGAGAACTCAAAGAACACACAAAGATATGAAGATAATCTGTAAACTCTGTACAGATAGATAAATAGAACTAACCCTAACCCTAATTTGTCCCCAGGGTCAAATTTGGCTTTTAAAAGAAGCTCTTTAAATAAAGATAGATAAATAAATGCATATCCACTAACACTATGATCTGAACACACACCAGAATGATTAAAAATCAAGAACATTAAAAAGAAAGAAAATTTCTGACTTGACATTCACAGTCACAGTGAGACATTATGCAGGTGTATTGCCATTGGTATGAAGGAGCCCCAGCAGCTTCACTTGACACGCTTTAGTTGAATAATTTGTGACTGAAAGTACTCAGAGATAGTGTGTCAGAGAGATGATGTGCATCATTGTTCATAGTAGCACTCTGTTTTGTTTTAATTCTCTCCTTTGCTACTAACTCCAGGGGTCCAGAGTGTGTCTCATAACTGAGCTTGCCTGATTCGGTGGGTTTCTCTTGAAGTGATGTTACTAGCCCAGCAAACCACAGCATAGAAAATCACACTGACTGTCACAGAGTTATAGGAGATGTGAAGGATGTCACCTCCCACATTAAAGGAACACCATATCCCATTGAAAAAGAGCCTGCTCCTCCCTTTCTTATATAGTTCTTCTGTGTTCTGAGACCAGTCCAACTTGTAATTAATGTGAACCTTCAAGTATTTTTAGGGGTGCACCACCTCTACCTCCACTTTCTGAATAGTGACCAGACTTAGAGGCTGTTTGGTGCAGTGAAAGTCAATAAGTAGTTAATTGGTTTTGCTGTTAAGATGCAAATGATTCTCTTTGCACCAAGAAGTAAAGTTCTCCACCTGACTCCTATGCTCTTGTCACAACCCCTTTATCAATATACCCCATAACTGCAGAATCATCTGATAATTTCTGCAAATGACATGACCTGGTATTATATTTGTAGACAGAGGTATACAGACTGAAGAGAAAAGGAGACAGGACTGTTCCTTGTGGTGCTCCAGTGTTGCTCACATCTGTATCAGTCTCATGAACTGTGGTCTGCCCAGCCCATAGTCCATCATCCAGGGCACAATAGACTCATTTACCTGCATATCTGAGTTTATGGCTTAACTTTGATGGCTGGATAGTATTAAAGGCACTGGAGATATCAAAAAACATAATCCTTACAGTGCTGCCAGCATTGTCTACTCTCCCTTCTGTTTCCTTTTCCGGTGTCCTTTTGGTGGTGGCTTGCACCACCACCATCTACTCCAAGTACCATGATGTTCCAACAATGATGGATGGATTAAAAGCCAGAAGTCTGTATGACCATCAGAATCAAGTGATTCCGTGAGAACCCTAACTACAAAGAGGACTATTTCATTTATGTTAGGTAGAATACCCAGGGGGGACTGGGCGGTCTCGTGGCCTGGAACCCCTATAGATTTTATTTTTTTCTCCAGCCTTCTGGAGTTTTTTTTTTGTTTTTTCTGTCCACCCTGGCCATCGGACCTTACTCCTTTTCTATGTTAACTAATGTTGTCTTATTTTAATTTCTTATTTTGTCTGTTATTCTTCTTTTCTTCATTATGTAAAGCATTTTGAGCTACTTTTTGTATGAAAATGTGCTATATAAATAAATGTTGTTGTTGTTGTTGTCCAAATGAGAACAAGCCTTTTCAAGCAGATAGATAATTAGATCCTCCACTTCAATCTTTGTCCAATAGGCAAACTGCATTGGGCCCAGGTGGTGTACCACAAGAGAACTAAGATAGTGACAGGACTTAGAATTCAGACACAGGCTTTAGAAGCTGAGAGATCAGCAGTGCCAGTCACAGGGCCATTATGGTTAGTGTTTTTGCCTCACAGGCCAGGAGACTGAGTTCAAATCCTAGCTTGATCAATGTGGAATTGGCTTGTTCTCTCTCATTTCTGCACTGTTTTTTCAAAATAAATAAATATAATAATTTATCTTGTGTATCTCACATACATGTAATTTTAAGTAAATCAGTAATTCTCAATTGGCCTAGAATGAGTAAGAGTGCCCTGTGATGCATTATTGTCCAGTGCTGCCAAGAAGGGTGATAGATTTCAGATATATTTGCTTTGGATAATGCACATACAAACTCTATAAAGTGAACTGAAAAAAACAGAAGGCTTACATTTTTATACAGATTAAGCCATTTTTAAATTTTATTTAAACGTGTATTTTTCTTAGATGTGTTTTGTGATTATGTTCATTGTAAAAAAAAGTTTTATAACCTCTAAACATCAAATAATGTTTAATGTTATGTTGTTAAAAACATGCAAAACAACTTGAAGAAATTTGTCCATGTACAGAACGCAGTAACTTATTATATATAGTTAATACTTAAAGTTTAACATTAAAGGTCTGCAAAGGCAATATTTTTTAACTTGTCAGATCTACTTCACTTTACTTTGCTCTCATCTCTACCTTTCATACATTTCAGCAATAGCAGCACATTCAGGGGACGGTCACTTTGCAGTATATCTAAAATCAAAAATACAATAAAGGGCAGGACCTGACAGGGCCTGTTATCACATGAGGGAAATGTATCCTCTAGGTGTCTACACGATTTGCAAATATAGTTTAAAATATCCAGGAAATTGCATGCTAAGGAAAACAACTCTGTCAGTAAAGAAGCTCTTTGATGACAGAATAATATAATCCAAAGGAAAATTGTTCTTTAATCAGAATAAAGTAGACTGTGATCTGCTTAATTCATTTATTTTTCACAGTTTGGTTTATTATATTAACAATTTGGCTAGAAATATGAAAATTCAAAATCCTAATTACTGTAGATATGTAATATACTGTGAATTGTACATATTCTGCAATATGACTTACCTTAGTTGGAAACATATTGATTGTTTATAGCTACATTACTTAAACTGTTAATTGTTTGAATGGCAATTATTCACCTTTATGAATTAAAATATTTTTAACACTACTTTGTTATCAAAGGTTTTTTGTCACACTGAAATCATACATAGTACTGTATTACTGTACATACAGTATAACAACAGTAGAATTAACAAAGTCTGTATGTACATATGCATTACATTTTTCACATTATGACTAATATTCAGATTCCAATTTTATCAAGGTAGTTAACAAAATGGGAATGTTAACAGAGTTACTTGGTCCCTTAACAAATGAAATTCTATCCCACTTCATAGCTGAGGAATGGAGACTAAGTGCTCTTAATCCATCCATTCATTTTTGAAGCCCACTGTTGCTATTTTACCATTCTTCAGGATTTTTTTTCCTTGTCTCACACCTCTGTACTTGATGCATGTTTGGAAAAAAATTAATGGGGCAAGTCAACTTAGAGCTCTAGTTAAGACTGCGTCGCCTAGGAGCCTAGAATAACATCTAAAAGGACCTGGAAAAGGTCAGAAGTAGTGTTTTTGTTAGTGGGATTTGCAACTCCCTGGCTTCTGCCTCATAGACCCATGGGTCTGGGATCACATTGATTTTCACCAAGGTCTGTAGTTTCCCTCTTATATCCAAATACCTGCATATTCAGTTGTTTGGCACCTTTACATTGGCCTGATGTGAGTCAGTGGGCCATTGAACATGGATTGATAAACAAACATTTATAGATATGACACAAGCAAAGAAATAACTATGGGAGAACAACAAATACCTAATAAATAATAAACAACAACCATTCTACTGCCTGAGTGTGCTTAACTTTTCTGTCAGATGGATTCCTTCCCCCACTTTTCCATCTTCTTAGTATCATAAAAATTACTCTCCTTTTCTTTGTCATATTCTGTTAGTGTTTGATTTTTTTTTTGTTTATTAAGTTTAGGTATTTTTTAATACTTTTTAGTTGTGTGCTTTTTGATTTTATTACTATTTGTGCACCATGTATTATCCACTATTTGAGACCTCATTACATTTTTCACTAACATGTTATTTATCCCAGTGACCATCAAAAACTCTTACAGGTGGGCTTTAGGTTTAAAAGGAAGGCAACAATTCACTCACACTTTTTAAAGGAAATAAATAACTAAATCTATTCAACTGTACTGTGGTTTAGGGCTGGAACAAGTTAGGGTTAATATTTTAGATTCTTCCTTAAGGTTCACATTTGATTATACAAAATATTTTCTTTAGTCAATAACCCCAAGTTGATTAGATACTATTACGTTGCCTAGTGAGTTTTCCTACATTACAGCCTGACATTCTCCACCTGTTCCTCTCTTTTTCAGTATGTCACCTCTCTATTTTTCTCCAGTGAGCCGTGACCAAGCCCTCCTCCTGACCTTCTAATAAGACACAACTGACTTTACACAAACTCTGTTTTGGCTAGCAAATCACTTCTACCTGCCAGCTTGCAGGAGTTACAGTTGTCTCCTGCCATTCTTTGTAGTATTTCCTTGATTCTGATATGTTTGTACTAACTTACCCTTCCAGTCTTTGCTTACTAACATTAGAATGTAAGATGTTCTCCTATTGTTAATGTATGCTTTTATTGTGAGGTTTTTGGATTTTACAGCATTATTTCTTCACGTGTTTTGTGATTTTCTATATGTTTATAATTTGTTTTAAAATTAATTGTCTTATTATTGAGTTTTGGTAGTGCCATTTTGCATTTTATTATTTCTTGTGATTACTACCATTTTGTGTTGTTTTTCTGACAGATGCAGACAATTATTCACACAACAGAGTGCCACATGGCACGGGGAGCTTGTGTTTAAGCCATCAAGTCACCAATATTTACAAAGGCGGCGTGTTCTCAGCATTGTCCAACTTTCAGGATTTCTTTAAAACAATCTTTCATTTGGTAGTTATTTTATATATAATCATGGTGTTAGGTATTTTCACATGTTTAATTTACAATTGGATTTTTTGTAATGTACTGGCCATTAATGAACATTGTTTTTGTCTTCCTGGCTTTTGACCCACACCTTGTTTTTTGGCCATGGTCTTTCTTAGTTCCTGGTCCATCAAATATAGGTTTTTCTCTTTCTCTCTCTCTGCTTGGCCTTAAACTGGCCCAGTCCCTGTCTCATGTCATTCTATTGTTACTACAGCCTTTGGAAGCCTTTTGTCATCCAGATTACTCCTTACACAAGGAGTTGTGTTTACTGGTTTTAAATCACTTCCTTTGAAAAGTTATAAAAATTTAGAATCTATCTTGGAAGAATTGAGGGCAAAAAAAGTCCCATTTCATCACAGGGCATACTCATGAAAACACTCACACTAGGCCAATTTTAGACAACAATTAGCCTACATATATGTAGGTTTGATAAAAAGAAAACTGGAGCATCCTATGGAAACTCTTGTACACATAGAATGGATAAACAAATCAGTTTTTTTGGCCTGGTAGGGAAATGAAACAGGGCTCCTGGAGCTGTCAGGCTGCAGGACTAATTTAACAAAAAAAAAAAAAAAACAACAAAACTCCCTGTTCCCTCTGGCAAAGTTCCATCCTTCTTGCTATGTCAGGCACAACTACATCCACCCTTTAACATAACTCCTTCTACCTTGTTGCCTATGAGAAACGACAACCATCTTTCAAACGCCTCCAGAATCTCTCTAAACTCTGTCTTTTCTCATACCTGCAACAAAAAAAAAAAAACATGAAACACACAAGCTGGAAAGATAAGAAGTGGGCAAGGCAGTTAATCCAGTCAGCATTTTACTACCAGCCAATCATTTGAATGGGTGATATATATCGGTCAGTTTTTCTCCTCTGCTTCAATTCTCCTGTTTTTGTTTATATCGATGGGAACACATTTTAGGCAGACAACAGACTTCATTCTCTTTATGATTTTTCTTTAAAAATCTTAATTTTCAAGTAGCATGATGCCTTAAGTTGTTTTGAATAGATAACTTTAAAGATTGTCTAGGTTATGTATGAGGAAGTGAGAACTCAGGTTAAAAGCAATGTTAGGATTAGGGTAGGAGATATTGGCTATACTGTAGCCGTACACTGGTACACTAAGGGTAACAGACAAGATCTCAATTAGAGTAGTTCTGCACCTGGGATCTTCTTTAAGTCCTTACCTCTTTGATCTGGTTATGGATGTGTTGAGTCATAGGATGAAAGACCAATCCCCCTGGTGCATTCTTTTTGTTGATGACATTATGTTGTGCAGCACCAGAGAAGAGGAATTGGAGAGGAAGTTGGAAGAATGGAGAAAGGCTTTGGAAAATATTGAATGGATTGAAGATAAACAGGAATTTAATGATGAGCAGGATTCAGAAGTTAGCCTGCTGGGAGGGCTATTAGAAAATTAGATGTAGAGATACCCCATAGTGTGCAGTGCAGATAAAACAACTGGAAGAAGGTATGACAAGAATTATGTGATCGAAGAATTAAGGCGAAGGTTAAAGGTAAGGTTTTTAAGACAGTGGTTAGACCACCAATGATATATGGTGCTGAGACATGAATGGTAAATGAAGCACAGGGGAAACAAGTTAGATGTGTCAGAAATGACAGTATTGAGATGTGTAAGTGGAGTTAGAAAAAAGGATAGAGCAAGAAGTGATACAATCAGAGAGGTACAGCAAAAGTGGAAAAGGTATCTAAGAAAGTACAGGAAAGTAGGTTGAGTTGGTATGGACATGTGATGAGAAAAGACAATGAATATGTGATCAAAAGGGAGGCTGAACTATGCCTTAAATTAATTATATTTTTAATCTATTTATAAAGTAATCAATACTGGTTTTAAATCAAAGGAAGATAAAAGATTAAGACAGCAAATGATAAATAGTTTTATTCCCTTTCACAGAAAGTAAATTAAAAGATTACCTAAGTGCCAAGAACAGTGCCAAGTGCAGTAAATTTGATTTTGTGCAAACCATTATTCTAACTTCTGGTATTGACATATCTTTGCCCTAAAACTTGGGGTGCAGCACTTATTATTTTTTAGTTGTTTTGTTACAACATCATCAAGCAGCTACAATCACATTAATCTATGAATAAATTTTATTTATTTCGTCACAAACACAGCACAAATGAGTTTTAGCATTATTTACAGCTTTTAAATGATCAACACATAATTTTGATGTCTTATAGAGCACTTGGGAATCATTTTGGGTTAATATCAAAATCATATCAGTCTGGTGAAACATCCAACTGAGAACCACCAACAAAACATAGAGTTTTATTGTGGGATACTTTAAAATTAATGTTAAATTTGGCTTTATTCAGTGAATCATCATACCACTCCTAAAAGAGCATCTTGTTTAAAAAAAGAAACAGTGTCTTCATTACAGAACTCATTCATTTTTTCATTTTAATAACAAGCAAAAGATAGTGCATTCATACAACAAGCATATATGTGCTAGACTTAGTACACTGGAATCTTCTTCTTCTTCTTCTTCCACTTCATTACCTTTTTCCACTTCTAGGAGTTTAAATTCATAAGGTTAGTGGAGCAAATGCTCATTGACAGAGAGGTCAAGTTAGGGAGACTGCTTGTGAGAAAAGAGAGAAGAATACAGTAAAGCAGCATTATTCTGGTATTGGAGATGTCGACAAATTGGAAAACTTGTGCAAGATTTCAGAGGGGAAAGTATTGTTAGGTTTTGCTACCTTTTGCTTATTTGTACTTTGTGTTCTTCCTCTTAGGTATGTATTCCATAAATTTATTCTGTGAATATACACTGCAGTTACACATATCTGGCATCATTCCATGCTGAAAGACTGGCACAAGAGCATACTTCCTGTAGCAACCTAAATTTTCCCTTTTTACCCTTGCAGTATGAGATTACCAAAACATCTGAACTTAGCAGCTTGCACAAATGTTGCCAGTATTGTAATACTGCAACAAGTATGTACTATCTCTTAACAGGCTACTATAGGAAGATTACTAGGTAAAGATTAGTGCAGTAATGGTTGCATATGTGGAGAAATACAACCTTTGTCATTTATTGCCATCATTAGATAAGCATAGATTTGATTTCTTATGCATCATTTTTTTGGTCTAGTAACTTAAAAAACTCATAAGTATCCTTATACCAGAAGAAAGGGAACTGAATTGTTGGGGATGCTGCTTGAAGCTCTGTGTTCTGAGTGCAGTGAGAAAAGTGTGGCTTCAGTAGCAACAAGTGGACAGGAATAAAGTGAGAAGGACAGATGTGTTCTTTACTAGTGTCTCCAGAAGTACTACTATTCAGACTCAACTAAAATTGGCGTCGGAAGAGTGAAATAGACCAATTTAAAACTATTCTCTAAGAAGCAGACTTCGAAAGTGTTTTCTTGAGAGTGGAAAAATTTTGAGTTAGATTACAAGCAAAAGTCTGCGTGTGTGCTATAGACCGAGGTAATCCAGTTACTGTTACAAAGACCCCAACAATGTCATTCTCTTCACATGATAGACTTCTGCAATACCAAGTTCCCCTTTCCTATTGACTTTTTCTGTACCCAGTAGAGGCAGAAAATGAAGTTACTCCTGGCACTCAGTCGTAATGATCAACCAAATCATCAGTGATCTAAATGCCAATATACTAAAATTATGTACTAGTTTATTGAGGTGATGCAATTCTTATAGGCTGTTATGGTGCAGAATTACAGGTGTCCATAAAGCACTAAAAATCCTTCATGGGTTTGTGGTGATCAGACTTTAATAATTGCACTCTCTATGAAAAAACTGTGAGAAGGTAAAAACTCTGAGAACAATGTGAACTACTCATTAGGATGTTTAGATTACCACCAGAGTTGGGAGGGCAAAACATATCCTAGGAAGCACTGACCACTACTCCTGTAGATCAGAAGTAACATTTTTGGGGGGCTAGTGTGTATTAACTCGTAGGACCATAAACCGGAATTTGAATGTTGTCCTTTTGAAAGTACAAACAAAACACACAATTGATTATAATGCACATAAAAATACCCAGGTACTGAGCAAGTCCAGGGAAGAGCGACTAGGCTGATTTTTGAATTGAGAGGTGTGAACTATAAGGAGAGACTGAAGCAGTTTAACCTTTTCAGTTTAAACAAACCATGATTAAGAGATGAGATGACTGAAGTGTTTAAAATTATGAAGGAACTCAGTAACACAACCCTGCTGTTACTTTAAAATAAATTCTTCAACAAAGAACACAAGGAGACACAGTTGGAAACTTCTTCAAGGTAAATTTCACACAAATATTAGAATGTTTTTCTTAACACAAAGAACCGCAGACACATGGAATAAATTACCAAGTAGTGTGTTGGAGAGTAGGACTTTTGGGACCTTCAAACCACAAATTGATGTGTTATTGGAAAATCAAAGTGAATCAGATGGATGGGCTTGTTGGATTCAATGGTCTGTTCTAGTGAAAATTCTTCTGTTGTTCTAATGTGAACTTGAGGGCTGTACTGATAATAGAAGTAAGTAAGAGCACAAATCATTTTAAAATACATTTTACAAATTTTGAGAAATTAAAAATAAAATTAATACTGATGAAAAAACATCTTTGGAGCTGATTTTAAAATTCTACTTCACACATATAGAGGTCAGTGTAGCCACGCATCTTATTAGAACTAACCATTTCCTATACTAAGGGTACTTACTGAGATCAGAAGACACAGGCCTTCTTAAAATTCTAAGAATAAATAAATAAAACTAGTGTAAAAGGCAGAATCTTCAGTTATAGGGTACCGAAATTCTTGAATTATCTAGTCACCAATATTAGAAAATTCCCATCAGCCTCACCATTCTCAGAGGTCTTACAGTCCACTCAAGACTTAAGAGTCATTATTGAACCATAATATACTCTTGTTTGTGCTTCTGATGAAAGTTTTCTTATTGCTGTCTCATTTTGCTTATTAATTCCTTGCAGAAATTGTTTTGATTAACCGTTACTCAGTCTTTTAGATTTTCTTTCTCTTTTGGACATCTGTGTGGGGACTTAATGCCCACAGGAAAAATCACAACATTTGACTTCCACATAGACAACAACCCCACAGGGGAGGCAAACCCAGGATGATGGACCTGTGACATGGCAAAAAAAAAAGATAAATATAAAAAAGATGAAAAAGTTTGAATAATTGTGAATTTAGATTTTGTTAGACAGAGTGGAATATCAGGGGCAGCTACATGATGGTGGACTGGGAGGTGCTTGGTGTTTTAGTATTAAAATGGGCATTATTTAGCTGGATCTTATATATAGGAGGACAAAGTGTATGAAACAGTTATGAAAATTTCTTTCCATTTAATTGATTTGGCGAATGGCCTGAAGAGCTGTAACACTGTATCACAATATTCTGGCAAAAAATGAATTCAATAAAAATATTTCATAAGATGTCATATTTGGTTAGCAAGATTTAATATCTGCATATTGTCCTCATCATCCTCTGACCAAGAGTTTTATAAATTCATTGGACTAATTTTTAATATATATTCTTACATTTTTCATACTGATGAGGAGTAACCCAGTGTATATGTGTTTTGTAAATTTTGGAAAAGTATATGATCATGTCCCTCAACATGTGTTGTGGGAGGTGCTACAGGAATATGGAGTAACAGGGCTGCTGTTATGTGCTCTTTGTTCCCTATATGAATGCAGTGAGAGCTGTGTCCAAGTACTTTCTGTTAAGTTTTATTTGTTCACTGTGGATGCTGGACTCTCTCAAGGCTGTGTCTTTTCACCATTCCTGTTTGTGGTCTTCATGGACAGAATAATAAGCCACAGCCAAGCATGTGAAGGTGTCCAGTTGGGGAGGCTAATGGTAGCATCATTGCTTGATGTAGATGATGATGTCCTCTTTGCCTCATCTGACTATGGCATACACTTGTGTGATTGGCTGCTGAATGCGAAGCAGCTGGGATGAGGATCAGCACCTTCGAGTCTGAAGTCATGTTTTTCTCTTGGAAAAGATTGAATTGCTCTCTCCAAGTGAGGTAGGAACAACTGCCCTTAGTGGAGGAGTTCAAGTACCTTAGACTGTTGTTCATGAGCATTGTAAAAAGGGAATGTGGATTGGAGCAGCAGCAGCTATTTTTCGGGTACAGTACAGATTTGTGGTGGTGAAGTGGGTGATAAGTCTAAATGATATGTGTTTGGTTTACCAGTTGATCTATATTTCTGTCCTCACCTATGGTCATGACCAGTGGGCAATGTAAGAATGTAATTGTAAGTACAAGAGGCAGAAATGAGGTTTCTTTTCAGATTGGCTGGGCTGAATCTCTGTAATAGTGTGAGAAGCTCAGTGATTTGGGAGAGCCTCAGAGCAGAGTCACTGCTCCTCTGGATTGAGAGGAGCCAGCTGAGGTGACTTGGGCATGTCATAAAAATGCTAACTGGGTGGCTCCTTTTAGAGCTACTCCAGGCATGTCCCACTGGGTGGAGACCATGCAGCAGACCCAGGACATGCTGGAGGGATTATATCTCTCAGCTGGCTTGAGAACGCCTAGGAATTCCACAATAACTTCTAGAATCTGTGGCTGTAAACAGAGAAGTCTGGGCTGGATGGTCCCTTTCTGTCAGGCAAAAATGCTGTCCTCCTATGAACTGTTCAAATATAAATAGAGCAAACTTATGATCACACCCAATAGTCAGCTCTCTCGTAAATAAATTGCTAACATGGAGTTTAACATATTTACACAAGCTGAAAAAAAAAAGATTATAAGAGGCACAACACTTTAAATGAGTTATATGTCTCTTTCCTTCTTTTCCTTTTAAAAGATTCATTCTGATGCAGTCCTTCACTAACTCCACATCAATTTTTATTGTATGAAAGAAACATATATTACCAAATATGAAATATAAATTTAATGTAGGAAGAAACACTGGATGAAATCCAGCTTTCCTAAATTTTGAATGTATAATCAAAATATTGAATAAAGATAATTTTGAAGATGATCTAAGATAAACAATGAAACAGACACCAATGGACTCTCATGGAATACATAAAAAGTGCACTTAGGGAGGAGTATAAAATCTTATAATCATCTTTTATTTAGAATATTTTTTTGAAATAAGATGAATTAGAAAATATCATATCACATAACTTTCTGAAACATGCTTAATGCAAACCAGTGTTATAGGGTATAGGAGCTTTTTTTAGTAGCAGTAGTTGTAAGGCAGAAAACAGCTCTGGACAGAGCACAGCTTAATCCCAGGAAACACTTACACACACATACACACACTGCTTTTGCATTAACCTAACAAACACGTCTTCGGGGATGAGGGAGGAAAACCCACACAGATGCAGAGAGAACTTACAAACACCACATGAACAGTGAATGGGTGTAAGATTTGAACCCAGGGTGCCGGAAGCTTTTTCAGGCCAGGAATCCCAAGTCTAACCCAGGCCACACAATATACATCAGTTTTCTTATACAAGCATAGAGTCAAAAAAACAACAAACACCATTTTGTCTTGGAATTTTTTATGAATGAGGAGATAAATTCAGCTTTTACACATACATTTCAGTCTTAAATATTAGTCTCAAGACAACCTCTGATAAAGTGTGGAACAACACTTCATAAATGTAAACACTTCATAAATAAATAAACCATGTAGTTCTATAATATTTATATCAAAACAAATGTGCAAAAAGCACTGATCCAGAAAAAGTAGTTGTCAGTGGAATCCACAGTGCATTATGTTTGCAGTTTCAACTGTGAGTCTGGAATCTACACAGCTCAGCCACTGTCAGTGTCTGGATGGTAATGCTGAATAGTCTTCCACAAAGTTTGAAGTGTTGGTCATTAAAGACCACTTTGAATTTCTTCAATAGACAAAAGACTCAAAAAATATCTCAGTGCCACAAAATTATGTCAAGCATTTTTTAAAGAATGCACTTAGTAAACAAAAAACTATGAAACATTTCATGTATCCTATTCAATCACTCTCTCATCATAGCACTAAGGTTTAACTGTCAGATCGTGAGAGATGCACTTTAAAATAATAAAATAAATCTTATCATGAAATAAAGAACAACAGGTACATTTAAAAATACAAATCATTCCACTCACATATGTGTTTCATTAATAAAAAAATAAAATAAAAAATTTAGTGTAGCCTATTCAGGGGAAAAAATGATTAAAAATGTGACCCTACGCTACACTTCATTAAAAGCTGAAACAAAAATAAAACAAAATAACTACACAGTAACATATACCAAAACCCATACAAAATCCAAATATAATTCAAAGTACATTATAAACTTTTAAACAATCTTCATATATAACTTTAATCACAAAAGCACCAGACAAACAAACCTCTGATCACAGTGCTCCTGTTTAACTGTCAGAACATGAGACGCACGCAAAGTCAAACCATGACTTGAACAAAAACAAGAAACCATCCAACCAGAAACAAGAAAGGAAACCCTTCAATGTTAAACTGAAAGGATTTGTGCCTACTACAGCACAATAACACCTGCATGTTTTCCAGTATAATAACATTATATAATTTCACCATTAGCTTATTTCACTGGTTGCTCTGAATGCCAGGCCAGGCCAGGGAGCAAGCCACTGGGAAAGCTCCCGCTGATTGTAGACATCAGTCTGGCTCTGGCTAAACCAGAAAGTGAGAAGCATCAGCCAGTCTAAATCTGTATTCAATACACACATATGCAATATATACAGTTAAAAGACAACAGGGAATGTACTGTACATCAAAATAGCATATAAGAACCCACTGCCACAGTTGTCTTATGAGTAGTTGATGAAATCATCAGCTGATCATGTAACAAAGGCTCTGCTTGGTGGTTTTTGGTTGAGTGATCTGAATGTTTTCACTGTTGTTGAGGATATTTACTTTCTTTATTGGCACCTGCATATTGATTTTGACCTGCTGCCTGATCTTGACCATGTTATTCCTTTTGTAGCTAGCACAATACTTATTATTTTTATTGATTACTGTCTCCATTTCTGCCATGGTTTCCGTCCTTGTTTCTGCCCAGATTGTTCATCTAAATTCAACTTTAGCATGCACTATGCACAGCTGGAACTGATACGTGCTGGATCACTATGCTAGACCTTATAGAAATGAATTGTAAGGAAGTCAGAGGCACCATGCACAGGCTGGAGATGATTACAGAGAAGCAGCATGTGACAAGTAATTCCTACAAAAATGGTTAAAACTGTATTTATAGCACAGAAGAGTGCCATGAAAATAATATTGCAATGAGCATTTATACTGATTGTTTTCATGCATTTATTTACATCACTTAGCACAAAGTAGAGTCCAAGGAAGGATAAGGCACCAGTTCATCATAGAGCACACTAACACACATGTAGACATGCACACACACACACATGTTCACTCATAACAGTAATAGTCTGGTGTCTCCAGTTAACTGAATCTGAGTGTCTTTAGAATATAGATGTTAAACTGAAGTCCCCACAGAAAAACACTCGCCTACATTTTGGAGCCACAAGTTAACCTAACCTGCACATCTTTTGGAAGCACCTGAACATGTAGCATTTGCTTTCTCAGTGTTACCCAGTGGTAGAAGTGAAAAGAAAGAACGGATGGTACTCCATGTTGTTTTGGCTTCTTCATCCTTGTCCTACATACAGTATATAATGTTTTAGACAGAATGCCAATATTATAATTTCTTCATAGACAAGTGGACCCCTTTTAGGTCTGAAACCTGTGCCCTTTGAAAGTGCAAAAGCATTTTAATATTCGGAAACTATATTGGAGAACTGGGTGTAAGTTGGGATGGAAGGGAGTGTCCTATTTTTTTCTAGTGAGGACAAGTGGTGATACTCCTAATGACAGAATGGTGCTGGTCCACTTCAGCCACTTGTGTGTCCCTCAACATTGGCTTCCACATCCAAGAAACTGAGAATAAGGGCAAAGAACAGTGTGATACCTTATCAAACATGACAGGCAGAACAAGCCATACTAGGAATGTAGGTCTAGTTGAGCAGACGAACAAAGCAAGGTCATGAGAAGTAGGTAAGGAAGAAAAGAAATGTTTTATTAACATTTACTTTTCCAAAGGTAATATCAAAACACTGGAAGGCAGCAAAGAAAATGTTATGATATCCAGAAGTATTTGAAAAAAGGCAAAGCTGAAAAGGCAGACACCAAGTTAAAGCACTTAACACTATAAGCAAATCAACTAAAGGCTTTTTGAAAAGGCACAAAACAAAATGTGTGGCGGATCTTAGTTTTTGACCCATTTCTGTCAACACTTTTTGCAAAATAATTTAGTTTTTCTTTATGGTAATACATTTTACTTTTATTTCTGTGAAACCATTTTGTGATAACTTAATTCTCGTGTGACTTTGTTGAAGAGGAGGGGAATGAATGCCTTGTGTGATGTCATTATATTTAAGATAGCGAGTGGAGGCATAATTGTTCAAGTATATGGATAAGATACTTTAAAAAACCTTTATTTCAAGCTAATTATTTAAGGGAAGCATTCTAAGGCACTTAGATACCTTTTTCACTGCAAAAAATTAAATTTAAGCTAAGTGAAAGTATTTACAGTAAATCATGATATTAAATCTACTTTTGCTTATTGTAAGAATTATTGACTTATCCAAAAATTTGTTTTTACGATTAATTAGGTTACTTTAAGAAATCTTGTCAAATAAATTTTGCTTACCCCTTTGGCATTTTATTTGCTAAATACAAGCAAAACAACTACCATTTCGAATTTTTATTTGTCTGGTTTTTGCATATGCATTCTTGCAGTGTTCTTTTGACTTTGTTCTTTGGTTGTGTATTGTTTTTTGACAATCAAGTGATGCTGTTCCCAATTTAGATCCACACTCATTTCCTGACCATTCCTCTCTTTTCCCCTTTTTTGGTACTTAAATGATCCCATAGAAAACTTTAATACCGGTTGATAAAGCCTTACCAACAGCTCACAAAATTGTAAATTAAACACTAGCTAGGTTTTCTTTTTTTTCCCCATCTCATCACATGACTACAATGTGATTAGTGTTGCAACAGCTTCATGGGGAGAGGGTGGAGGGATTTCTAGGGCAAAATGCAGGTAAAAGAAGAGATTAAGGTCAAAGCACAAGCCAGGTTTTCACAGGCGGAATAGACAAATTGCATTTAGGTAGTGCGCAGAGGCTATGAGGTACTAACCACTGTGCCACTATGCTGCTCTCTTGAAAACACCCCAACACCAATTTTCTGAATTGAATCAGCACAGTAACACACATATGGCAGGAAACGACACTGGATCGAAAGCCAATCCATCACAGGACACAGTCACACTGGGTCAGTTTTGAGTCACCTGTTAACCTAAAAGACACTTCTTTGGGATATGGGAGGAAATCCAAATATCCAAAGAAATCTCCACATAGACACAGCGAGAATGTAGAAACTCCATGTGTTAAACCTCTAAACGCTGCACTGACATACTGGTCTCTTGCATAAAATATAAGAAATTTACCACTCTTCCCTCCATGGGACCATATAATTTGCTCAGCTTTTGAAGATTTGCCTGCTTCCGTCCTACTCCAGGTTCAAAGTGATATATGAGATAAAGTCATTTGCAACTTTGCAAAGAGGTCATTGATTAATCAGAAGCAGGGCATTTTTTCTGAAAATATAGCTTTAGAACAGCATCCTACTGCAATAAGAAAAAAGCCCTACTCATGTAGATAAAAGGATCCTTAAGATCTTTGCTAATTTTTATTTAGGTTTATACTTCTTGAAATAAGCTGTAAAGAATATATATATGCCAAGCATATTACCGCATATGAAAAGTATGGCAAAGATTAATTTTATTTAATATTTAATTAAAATAAAACAAAAAAAAATGTTGTCTTGTGGTCTATGTGTATAATAAATCAGCAAATTTACTGTTTAAATGAAATATTTAAATTGAAAATTTTATTCTGGAGACAACTGATGGAGCGGTAAATTGTGATGATTTTAAAAGCTAGATGCTTTAAGAGAGAGTAGGTTTATTTACAACGACAGATAAAACAAGTATGCACAATTGTGCCTTTTTTGTGTAAAAGGAATGTGATGTCTACACTATGACTATTAATTAGGAAACTCTCTGAGGAGGATAACTTTGAAGACTAAATGAATACAAATTGCTAGGCATTGTTTGCTTTATTACCAACATAAAACTTTCAGAAACTTCACATAATGATTTGTGACTGTAAGACTGCTGAAGTCACACCATGTTGCACTGTCTGGGGTTTTGAAGATGTAATAAACAACCATAAACCTCTTAAAAGTTTTATTCAGAGGACTGCAGTTTTGTCTGTCCTCATTTTCTATCTTCTCTTCAGTTTTTGATGAAAGAACAAAAGGCCAGAAATTTAAATTCAGAATACTGTCGCCATGTAACAAAGGGCTCATTGTGGAACTAAGTCGTTTTTCGTGCATCATCAGCCTATTTAGATGTTTTGCACACTTGTTGGGTGACAGAGAAACACATAAAATGAACATAGAGCTGTGTTTGATATTTAAATGACACATAACATTATATAAATATGATTTAGAACAGAGGGAAAATGGACTGAATTTTTCTTAAAAAGAGAATCCATTTTGTTGCTTAAAATAGAATGAGTATTCGGAAGTGGGTAGACCATTGGTCTACAGGATGGCACAAATGAACCAGTACACAAATTTATTTCATTTTTAGCAGTTGTACTTAACATTGTTATGTATATTATGTGTCATATCTCCTTCTAGCCATCAAGTTCAAGCTCAATGAAGCCTTAATCTACTATAGCTCCATTAACAACCTGCCTATAACATTTTGATTGCTTAGTTTTTCAATAAAATGAAATCCACAGTTTTAAATAAAGTAAAAGCTATTTTCATTCAATTCAATGATATACTAAAATAGACTTAAAGAAAGACATTGTTCATTGTGGGCCTTAACAACTAAATATTGGCACTTAGTACCTCACATATGGAAGGCAGATGTAAATTACTACATAAAGGGCGGTGTTTTGTTTCTTTACTCTATAAAAAGGAAAACAACAACATAAAATATGCTTTATAAATATGTGACCATTTTCATTTTATTATCTATATTATTGCATTATAAATGGATTTCTCTCTAGAAGAGTACAAGAGTTTATAATATCTATAACAACATCCCCTTTATTTCCAGTAATGTCTTATTTGTTACAGGTCTGATGTGTTGGAGTTCTTTACCTTATTTGTTTTTTAAGGATAAAATAAAGTATATAATTATATTAAAATTTAAACTGTTACCATACCAATCTAAAACCCACTTAAGGTCAGAGTGGCAGGGTCCAGAGCCTATCCTGGCAGCACTGAGCTCAAGGCAGGGAACAGCCCCAGATATGGCATCAGTCCATGGCAGGGCCAACTCAAACACACACATTACTCATGCACATCTATGGTGATGATATTTATGTTTTTTTCTATTAAAATAAATGAGGGCTATTTTTCACATTCTTATTTTATATATTTTATTGATAATGCCACATTTTCATATTTTCTTCAGACCAGATTCAAAGTTACTTCCTTGTGTGGGTCACACATGCATAAACACTTGGCAAGAACAAATAAGAATACAGAGAGTAAACCACTCCATTCAGGTTTCACATAGCAGGCATGAAGACATCTTTCTGGCTGAATGTGCAATTTCCAAGCATTTCTAAAGTTCACCTTCTTTTCTTGCTTTCTGTACTGTTTGTAATCTTGCATGATTTCCTGAACTCAAGGTTGAAACTAAGGTTACTCTGAAAAGATTTATCTTCTAATAGATGTAATAGATATAAGATCTAATAGATCTAATCTAATAGGTGTAAGATCTTCTAATAGATGCAGCTTCTCCAAATCACTGACCAAACAGTAGAAAGTGTTAAGGCAGATGAAATACCAGATATTTGTTCAAGAGACAAGGCCTTCTTTGGCAAGATTTAAGATATAAAAGTATTGTGTTGTTTTTGTTAATTTTACCACTCTTATTGATGATGTCACAATCCTTGTTATTTTGTGAATTTTTTTGATGTGACTCCCCATGCTGCTAAGCTAATCAGACAAACATATCCTGGCAATCATCTTACTTAAGGTTCAACTGTGTGACAGAAAACATTTTAGCTTTGCTAATAAAACAAAAATAAAACTCTGCAAAATAATATTAGTTTCTTTAGTGATATATGTTAAAATAAATAAAAGTTATGACCTCTATGATTGCTTCAAGACTTTGAGAATGCTTTAGCTGTCTGGAAACTGATCCCTGATCTTAAGTGTTTGACCCTTCCTTTTGTTTGATTGTTCTCCTTGGTTCTCTGTTGCATATCTACTGTTCTGTTGCCTTCACTTTGTCAGTCCGCTATTCAAACATTCAAATGATTATAAGGTTGTCTATTAGAGGAGGATCAGGACCACCCTAGCGCTTGCTAAGAATCCTCTCTGACATGTTTATAGTTTGGGCTAGTAATGCTGTAGTTCTTTTCCTACTATATGTAAATCCACCTATGGGTTTTTTTATTTTGCTAATAAGATATGTATATCTTTGAAAATCTCCAGCAGTTTTACAAATAGCATATTGCATGAATCTTACAAAAACCATAACTTCCTGATCTAGGTGGCAGAACTAAGGATCATTATTGAAAACTACAAAGAATTTTCTTTAACCTTTTGTCATCCAGGGTGGCACAGTGGTAGCGCCACTGCCTCATAGTAAGGAGACCAGGGTTTGTGTACCAGGTTCTGCCTGTATGGAATTTGCATGTTCATTCATGCCTTATTACATCTCGCCTTGATTATTGTAATTCCTTATATGTGGGTCTGCCAAAATCTGCTCTGTCGCACCTTCAGCTGGTTCAGAACGCTGCAGCAAGATTTTTGATTGGGTCGAGAAAAAGGGATCACATCTCCCCCATTTTAGCCTCTCTCCACTGGCTACTGGTGAAGTGTCACATTGATTTTAAAATCTTGTTATTTGTTTTTAAAGCCTTGCATGGTCTCACTCCAAAATATATCTGTGATCTTCTTCACACCTATGTGCCACCAAGAGCACTGAGGTCATCTGGACGACTGCTCCTTGTAGTGCCAAGATCTCGGCGGAAGTGAAGGGGAGACCGAGCTTTTTCAATTGTTGCTCCTAGGCTTTGGAATGACTTGCCTGTGCACATCAGGTCTTCATCCTCTATCGAGGTTTTTAAAAGTCAACTTAAGACCTACTTGTTTTCTTCTGTCTTTAACTGTGTATGATGGGATTGTGGTGAATGTTATAATTGGTTGTTTTATTAATCTGGTTTTGCATGATTGTTTGTATTGTGTTTATTTTAATGCTTTTTTGTACAGAACTTTGGCACAACCTCTGTTGTTTTAAATGTGCTTTTATAAGCACATGGATTTTCTCTGGGTGCTATGGTTTCCTTCCACTGTCTAAAGACATAGAGGTTAGAAGGACTGGCGATACTACAATCCCTGCAATGGACTGGTGCCCTGACCAGAGTTTGTTCCTGCCTTGCATCATATGCTAGCTGGGATAGGCTTCCACAACCCTGTTCGGGACTAAGCAGGTTAGAAATGACAGAGTGACTTTTGTCATCCATTTCAGTTTTGGGTCCTAAAAGCAGCTTAAGTTTAAAGCCGCTTAAGTATACTGAATACTCTTAAGTATAATTAAGTTAAAATAGTGGATGTGCCATGCCAGAATGGCTACCTTTGAGATTTGAGAACACAATGTTACTAATCTTCATGTTTCATTTGACTCACATGGGAATTTCAATGTGTATCGCAGTTTTTTGGACTATAGTCTTTTTTTCTGTTGAAGATTTTTCTGCTGACTCGTTAAATTATTTAATAATAAATGTTACAAGCTGCGTGATGGCACAGTGTGTCTTTCTTGCAGATTCTGAGACCTATGGTCAAGTCACAGACCAGACACTGTCTGTGTGAAGTTTGCACATTCTCCTCATGGGTTTTCTTCAGTTTTATCTCACATCTCAAAGAAGTGCATGTTGGATTGTCAGTTCTAAATTAGAATCAAGTAAGTTAGTACAAGTGTGTGCGTGAAACTCTACATAGGACTGGTCCCTGTATTGTTCTATATCCAGCTGAGATGATTACTAGCACCTACAAAAATATCTTCAAATAAATTGTTTCAGAAAATGAATGAATTTCCTGAACCAATATTTTCTCAGATTTCTTTCTTGATGTATAATACTGTGCCTCAGAGAATTTAATAGAAGCTCAACTGGCAGTTTTAAACACCATATGACTTTTAGTATGACATCTGCTTAGGTATTCCTCTTCTTCTCCTTAGATTAGTGCAATAGTTAATTACATTTCTTAGGTCCATGGACTGAGGATATTTAGCCCAGTTACTATCCATGTTATGTTTACTTATTTTCCCCATATTGTGGTCTATAACATGAGTCCAATTGCAACATAATTTTCATTTTTATTCTTTAAATGGATAGGGTAAATAAATTAACTGTTTTTTGAGATGAACACTGATATTACATTTCATCATAAATTGTACTTTTGAAACTAATTTTGGCATTTCATAATGACAGTGAAGTAAACATGAAACTTCAGAGTTTGAGGCATATGTCATATGTTAACATTGTGCAAAAATCGACAATCATAACTATTGAGGCTGATATCAACGGTCACCATTATGTGAAAGAAAAAAGAGCTACTGTATATAATGTTGCTGGACAAGTACAAAAAATAGCAAAAATTAAACTCACTCTGCATAAATTTCCTTAATGTATCTTTGATCTAGCATCTCCTTCAATTAACCTAAGTAAATATTGAAGATGATCTGCTCTTTTATTTCTTAATTAATACATTATCTTTGTATTTCTGACACAACTACAATTTATATACCTTTTTCCTTCAGCAGGAAAAGAAAAGGGGAATTTGAAAGTGACTTCTACATAGCACTTGAATATCCAGTAACTTTAAGCAGGTTATTGGCTTACAATATTGGTATTAAACAGACAGTTTGATACCAATAATATTTATTAAAAAGAACAATTAATCATAATTGATAGAAACCATTTAAACACTCTGCAGCTGTGACCAGAAGAAAAACAATGATTCTTATTATGCGTTTGATATGAATCTGCCAGTCATCTCTACATTACCAAAGGTGAGTATAATTTTTTATAAAAATTCCCACTAATAATAAGATTTTGTGTAATTAGTTTTCAGAGTAGTTACAAAAGACATTTTATAATAAACACACTCAATAAAAATATGTAAATGAACTACATTTTCTCTTCAACTCGTCAAAGCAGCTCACTGTATGAGGATATAACAACAGACCAGTCTTATTACAATAAAAAATACTAACATGTACAATGGCGCAAACAGAATGCCATATGTGAATAATAAGTTTTCCATATTAAATAATGAATCAGTTGACAATGAGAGTGTTCGCAGATGACACAAAGAAACATAGCTCCGATGTTTTAGATAAAAAGCCCAATGACAAACATGCATCTTCAGATAAATAATGAAAGTGTCCAGTGGAGCAGAATCACAAATAAAACAACAGAGGGCTGGGGCAACAAAATGGAATGATCTTGCTCCAAATGACCTATTGACACATTTTCCCATGCTTTACAGATAATGTCTAACTACAGTATGATGCAAGTGTTCCTAGAAGAGCCAGAGAGTGGGTTTAGAAAATAGTCTTCTTTTTTGATGAGAATTTTTAGAGAGTGTAGATTTAAGTGCAGACAGCTCATACATTTTGGAGCAGTAGCATTATTGGACAGGAAAGTAAATACTGTATCATAATTGTAGTTTTCATAAAATTAAATTCCACTTTGTAAATTGAAACATTATCTGCTCTGATTTTGGTAATGTAAGGTATACAATCAGCTCTTAATCTACAAAAAACAAAACAATATTCTGTACTGTAGAGCATAATGTGCTAACATTTTAGAATAGGAGCTTTTTGTGTTTATCTATTATTAGTCAGTTATGTATGAGTAAGAAGATTGTAACATCTGTTTTGTTTGGTCTTAAGACTTATCAAAACACCAATGACTACATCAGAAACAGGGGCTCCATACAATCTTTTATCCATCCATCCATCCATCAATTATCCAACCCGCTATATCCTAACTACAGGCATTTAGTTACTTATTATTCCCATAACATAGGCTTGTTACAAACTGCTGCCTGTCAAATCTGTAATAAGATAAAGAATACGAGAAGATATTCTCAATATATTATAACTTCACTTGTTCTCAGTAGTGTAGCTTATTCTCAGCTCACCTTCTGATTCTAGACCGTGCCACCCTGGAAAAACCACATCTCCAAGATATCCCTTTTATGGTCTTTTACGCTGCCTTCATTTAATATGGAAATCTTTTAACTTACTTCAGCTCTGCATATCCCTGCTTGTGCTCTATAAAGAGAGTTAGCTTCTTTTTGTGTCTGCCAAGGTCCCCACCCTCTTCTGTCTTGTAGGAATATTACATGCTTACACCAAAGTTGCCTCCTGACCCTTGAGGTACAGAAGGTTTATTACTTCATGTTTTGTTCCATTGTTTTTATTAGTTTTCTGTTCTTTACTATGAAGAATTCAAAAACAATAATTGTGTGCATAATTACTTAAGAACGCTTTAATGTCATTACAGATTTTTGTTTTTTCTCAAGCCTTTTGACTCAGCAGTATGAGAAAACCTAATTTGACACATCTTTACAATAGTTATGTAAGACAGCAAGCATTTTGGGGTTGGTAGCTCTAAGCCTAGTGATCTATGGTCACAGTTGGAGGGTTGCTGGTTTGAATCCTATAAATGGCAGAAGTGACTCTACTCCGTTGGGCCCTTAACCTGCAATTGCTTTGTCTTGAGTATGATGTGAAGCAGCATACAGCCCTGCAAGCAGGTCCTCCAACTTACAGGGAAAACTTGGGAATTAGTGGTAGAATTGGCACTCCAGCCACCATAAAAACCTCACACTGTTCCAGTGTGGTGCTGACGTGTCACCCACTGCACTCAGGTTCAAATCCAGGTGGTTCATCATGTGGTGGGTGTGGCAACGCGCTATCAGTGCATGCCCCCAAGCGCTTTTTAACCCTCTAAACCCAAAACCAAATAATTTTTAGGCATTTTTGGTGCATATATTATGTTAAACCAATAGGTATCTTCAGAAAAAAATGATAAGAAGGACTTGAAGTTGTGCATGTTACGTCATCAAGCCCCAGGGGTTCAACCCTAGTGGGATATGAGGGGACAAATTTACTCCTTTTCCCGAAACTTTGAAAAAATGGGGATCGGTAATATAGGAATGTAGAGTGTCGTTTTATGCTTTTTTGAGGTTGCAGTTCACCAATATTCTAATATTTTTGATATTCGATGCATTACTGGTGGGCCTATTCCTCTAAGAGTCACTCACAGAAGTTTACAAATGACAGATTTCAAACATAAGCATGTAGGGTATTATTTTATACTATTTCAAGGTCAGTTATTACCAACATGATTTTATTTTTAATTTTTGTTTCTTTATGGATCTCTATCAGGAAGTGAAAAATGACAAATTTCTATTACAATTGAGATTTAAACTTTAATAATTTAAATTGAAGCACATGTTTTAATATTTCAAGTATCTGATGTAACTATTCTTGTTTATTATGTACTTTTACCTCATGAAGTAAATTATTACATTTCTTATGAACACCCCAAATTACAGTGGTTTAGTCTAATTTAGACTTTTTACTTTCAGATTTCAATAGTATTACTAAGAGTTCAAACTAATTTGTTGGATGTCATTTCATTCCCTATGAGCACTGCCATAGAGGAGACATTTATTGATAGATACCACTGTATTGCAAGTCTTCAGAAGTGCATGGCACCTGACATAATGTCCACTATGGGATGAAAGTCAGCGCCAGTTATTTTTCATGTTTACTGAAATATATCAAACTTTTATTTGTGTAGGCTTCAATTCAGTAGTGTTTAGAGTTAATGAAATTTCTTCTTTGAATTATTGATGACAATTTATATTTCTATTTTGGTTTCATGACATATAGGATAGACTCCAGGTACTGATTTTCACCTGCATTGTTGACAATGTCTTTTCTCCTTCATTAAATAAAAACTGCCATTTTATCATTGGAAGAAGATATATCAAACCCAGACACCTGTTCCCCTGCTAGGTATTCGTAACTATCATAATGGAAAAAAAATTCATAAAAAACCTATATAGCTCTATATTTATTAATTCAATTTTATATTTGCTCAAAACTTCCAAATGTAGAAATTGCAAAAATGATGCTGAAATGTCAGATGATTCATTGGTGTAATTCTATGTTTAATTTGTAGTAGCTCTTAAGGGTGGGGTGAAACAAGAGTCAATCATGTGATTTTATCATACAGCATTTAAGGAGCAGGTAGCCAAGGTTTATAAATTATGAACAGTTATGAAAGTCAAATGTTTGCATTGTGCGTATAGGATATAGTGAATTTTTAGCAACTGTTATAGTAACTAAACAGGGAAATGAGAGATAAATCAAATACTAAGAATAAAGCAATAATTAAACTAAATGAATTATTTAAAGAAACTAATTTTTTATAATAATGATTGACTAAAGAAAAATACAAACAAAAAAGGAAAAGGGGTAATAAACATAAGGATAAAAACAACAAAAACAAGATAATCAATTCTTAATAATTACTTCATTACACTGGAAAATTAGGAACTGGAATCAAAAGTTTAAACAAATCCTCCCCCCAAAAACTAGGTAGGGAAGAATAGGGTAGGGAAGAAAAGAAGAACATCTAAATATCAGAACCTAACCACAAGATGCCACCAACATAACCAGAATCGATACATAAATACAGCTTAGTCATTAACCAGAGAACTGAATTTTAAGATGGAGAAGGCACTGGCATTGTGCTCATCCTTTGTATTTCCCAAAAGCTTCTCAGGTGAGTGCACTTTACGTAGTGGTTGTACCAGTAAGACAATTGTCATCTGAATGCCTTGCTACACAGGGCATAACATAACATTCCCAAATGTACTTAATCAAATTCAGGGCCATGAGAGGCAGCAGACTGGAGTCTATTCCAGCCCCATAAACCTTTTATGTCCTTGATTTACAAAAAAAAAAAAACAATTAGCATATTTAAGGATAAAACTATATGAAAAAAAAGAAAACAGAAAAAAATTAGAAACAGACAGAAACATGACAGTAACCAGGAATTATAGAAATCATACAGACCTGGACTGTATGGTTCGTATTATGAGAGAAGCTTAAGTGAAACTCCAGTGGGGAGAAACATAACTAGATATCTAAGGCTGGGGAATAATTTGAGGGCTAAGTAAGTAAAATAAAAAGATTTGACATCTGGCCCAGTCTTGAAGGAGGTTAGTTTGATAGTTCAGAGAAACTAAAAATTAAAACCATATAACTGTCATTGTTAGCTTTAAGCATATAATATAGACCAGAGTATTCTAGAAAATGTTCAGTATGACTCCTTTATGTTAAATCCCTATGAAAATGGTAAGAGAGAACCTTTACAGGTAAACAGCAGTGATACTTCATGTCTGGAGTTAACCTTAAGATATGATATACAATCCTTCTCATCATTTAATGGTAAAACAAGCAAGCAAAATAGCAGTTTTTAAAAAGTAAATAATGAAGGCTCAGCTAGAATTAAAACATTATTGTCTAGACTATGTAATGAACCCTATCACCTTTACCAGAAACCTTGGTTTCTTCCTGGATGACTCTCTTTCCCACATTCCCTCTTGATTAATAATAGCACACACTGAATGACTATCACTTTTTTCAGTCCTTTTGCATTTTTTTTTCTTAAACTTATTTTGCTCACTTTAGTCTGTTTCTACAATTACTTCTGCACAAAGACAGCACTAGTAGCTGATGCCATCACAAATACCAAAGGAGAAACATGGCAAAAGACAAAAAAATGGTGTGGAGAACAGATGGAAGCACACAGTCAAGTTCTAACAAAGTTTAATCAACATGCATAGGGATTTTAAGGCTATTTTGTAGAGACATATTAGTACACATTCACCTGTGCCTCCAAAGTGAAAGAGACAGTTGCTTACATCAGGCACTGATATACTGAAGATGAAAAGATAAGGCAAAAGGAGGATGAAGAAAGCAAAATCATGGCAGTTTAGTACTTATTATAAGGTGCTTGCCCTCACAATGGAGACAACTGAAAATTTAATTTAAAACTCAAAAAGAACACATAGTCATTGCTTATTCAAATAGTATATTCTGTGGGATACACCATTGTTTTTAATTCATATCGACAGGCTTTATTTTAAAGAGTATTGAAAACTGTTTATGTTAAATGAGATTAATATGATGCTACTAATTAATTTTTTGAGTGGTTTTTCTGCAGCATTTCATATGCAGGGCTTCACTCAAACAGGGTGTCACACCTGTGCCATGGGGAAATCTTAAATGCCAGTGATAGTAATTTGTTATAAGTCCACAGGGTGACACTACTTTCTAAGGCAACTTCTCTTCCTACCTCTGAAAACCAGGGCCCTCATGCATAATGCCGTACGTAGAACTCACTAAAACATGGTGTATGGACAAAAGTGGAAATGTGCATATGCACAAAAAAATTCAGATGGACAAAACCATGTGTAAGCCAACTTCCCGCACTTCAACTCCATAAATCCCGGTCAGTGTGAAAAGTAACGCACGTGCACGAGCCTGCTGCCCCACCCCGACTCCTCCCAGAATTTAGCATATTTTAATATGGAAATCAATATAAATATCACCTTCCATGTTCAGTGTTTGGTTAAAAGACAATGGCAAAAACAAGTGAAAAAAAGAATTTCAGCAAAGTGGAGCAAGGAAAAACTTATTATTTGTTGGCTTAAGCAGTGGTATAAACATGATCGTGTGATACAGAGTGGCAAAGACACTCGAAAGTTCAAGTTCAAAAAGTCGCACAGCTCTCGAAATGAAAAAGCAATGGTCAGATATCAAAGTCAACATGAAAAGGTGAGTCGTAGCCCAATGTCTGAGTCTTACAGAAGCGTATTAAGGTACAGAGAAAAGAAAAAAAATAGGGACAAAGTGAAAAAAAAGGTCGAAATAGCCACTTTAATCTCATAGTTTATTTTGTCATTAAAGTAGAACGTCATAAACTTAATCTTAGAATCAATGTTAAATTTACTAGAGTTTCTCAGATCCCATCGTAACTAAAGTAGCATGTTAAATGCTAACTACGAGCTTCTTAAACGGACTTTCTCTTACGCTGACAGGACACAGAATACATTACATTCATGATATTACAGCTCTCTGAACAATTTAAATACTAATATGTACTTGATATCACTGTCATGATGAAATTAATTAAAGCATGTATTAAACATGGGGGCACGGTGGCACAGTGGTAGTGATGAGCTGAGGCCCCTTCCAGAGATTGTTCCTTTTTCCCACAAGATACTTACTGGGATGTGCACAACCCTCGATGAAATAATTTAATGTAACAGTACTGTCTCTTTCAAACATACCAATCCCAAATACTGTCCTTCTTTTTCTTTCTCCATGTAACCAATCACCGCACAGTAAGCTCTTTAATAAATGTTAGACCATCTGTAAGCTTATGTTTTGTCTTGGTAGAGTAATATATATTGCTCTACTTTCCCCTATTGTATTATTAATATGTAGCCTTAGAATGCCTAATCTCACAGACTTACCACTGTTTATAAGGTATTATTGTATATAACTTATCCCCACCTTCCCTTCTATATCTATAACCTCAGGCAATTAGATGTAGTAAAAAGACAAGCAGAAGTTAAGTTACAGTTTAAACAATGTATTATTGATAATATTCAGAAATAATAACAAAATGCAAAGTACATTTGAATATTGGCAACCACACAACCTGATTAAATGGTGATATGTAGTTCAGGCGGCACAGACTTGTGGTTACTTAAATGTCTCTAGTTAAGGCATCATTGGTGCTCAGCTATCAGCCCCATGTTTGTTCAAAATGGCTGCTGAGCTGTGCTGCTCTTCATTATGTTGTCTTCATCATCACAGGTTAGCAAGAGAGAGACACTTCTTCATCATATGTTGGTTAGTAAGACAGAGAGTGTGAGCTTAAACAAGTAAATATATAGATTTTCTGTCCAACCCCTAAAGCCAATAGGGCGTCGTAGTACTTAAAGGCCTCTGAGACAAGCCAATTCCAAAGAGCCATACCTCAGACCAATGGGGGAATACAACATCTTAAAACCTGCCACCCCCAAGACCATATGTCTTTAAGTCTTAGATAGATAGATAGATAGATAGATAGATAGATAGATAGATAGATAGATAGATAGATAGATAGATAGATAGATAGATAGATAGATAGATAGATAGATAGATAGATAGATAGATAGATAGATAGATAGATAGATACTTTATTAATCCCAAGGGGAAATTCACATACTCCAGCAGCACCTTACTGATACAAAAAACAATATTTTTTAAAGATTGATAATAATGCAGGTAAAACACAGACAATATCTTTAATGTTAATGTTTACCCCCCCCACGGGTGGAATTGAAGAGTCGCATAGTTTGGGGGAGGAACGATCTTTTCAGTCTATCAGTGGAGCAGGACAGTGACAGCAGTCTGTCGCTGAAGCTGCTCTTCTGTCTGGAGATGACACCGTTTAGTGGATGCAGTGGCTTTTCCATAATTGGTAGGAGCCTGCTGAGCGCTCGTCGCTCTGCCACAGATGCCAAACTGTCCAGCTCCTTGCCAACAATAGAGCCTGCCTTCCTCACCAGTTTGTCCAGGCGTGAGACGTCTTTCTTCTTAATGCTGCCTCCCAGCACACCACCGCGTAAAAGAGGGAGCTCGCCACAACCGTCTGATAGAACATCTGCAGCATCTTATTGCAGATGTTGAAGGACGCCAGCCTTCTAAGGAAGTATAACCAGCTCTGTCCTTTCTTACACAGAGCATCAGTATTGGCAGTCCAGTCTAATTTATCATCCAGCTGCAGTCCGAGGTATTTATAGGTCTGCACCATCTGCAGCCCACGATAGCAGTGTCATCAGCGAACTTTTGCACGTGGCAGGACTCCGAGTTGTATTGGAAGTCCGATGTATATAGGCTGAACAGGACCGGAGAAAGTACAGTCCCTTGTGGTGCTCCTGTGTTGCTGACCACAATGTCAGACGTGCAGTTCCCAAGACGCACATACTGAGGTCTGTCTTTAAGATAGTCCACGATCCATGCCACTAGGTATGAATCTACTCCCATCTCTGTCAGCTTGTCCCTAAGGAGCAGAGGTTGGATTGTGTTGAAGGCACTAGAAAAATCTAGAAACATAATTCTTACAGCACCACTGCCTCTGTCCAAGTGGGAGAGGGATCGATGTAGCATATTGATGATGGCATCCTCCGCTCCCACCTTCTCCTGATATGCAAACTGCAGAGGGTCGAGGGCGTGTTGAACCTGTGGTCTCAGGTGGTGAAGCAGCAGCCTCTCCATGGTCTTCATCACATGTGATGTCAGAGCAACAGGCCTGAAGTCATTCAGCTCACTAGGACGTGATACCTTTGGGACTGGGGTGATGCAAGATGTTTTCCAAAGCCTCGGGACTCTCCCCTGTTCCAGGCTCAGGTTGAAGATGCCCTGTAGAGGACCCCCCAGCTCCAATGCACAGACCTTCAGCAGTCGTGGCGATACTCCATCTGGACCCGCTGCTTTACTGGCACGAAGTCTCCTCAGCTCTCTGCTCACTTGCGCTGTTGTAATTATGGGTGGGGATGTCTCTTCTATGCTGGTATCAGCAGAAGGATTTGTGGAGGGTGCAGTACTCTGAGGTGAGAGTGAGAGTGGGTTAGGGTGGTCAAACCTGTTAAAGAAGTTGTTCATTTGGTTTGCTCTCTTCACGTCTCTCTCGATGGTGGTACCCCACTTCGAGCTGCAGCCAGTGATGATCTTCATCCCATCCCACACTTCCTTCATGCTGTTATTCTGCAACTTCTGCTCCAGCTTTCTCCTGTACTGCTCCTTCGCCACCCCGAGCTGGACTCGGAGTTCCTTCTGCACGCGCTTGAGCTCATGCTGATCACTGCCTTTGAAAGCCCTTTTCTTCTGGTTCAAAAGGCCCTTGATGTCACTTGTAATCCATGGCTTGTTGTTAGCATAGCAGCGTACAGTTCTTACTGGAACTACAATGTCCATACAGAAGTTGATGTAGTCAGTAGTGCAGTCAACAACTTCCTCAATGTTCTCACTATGTGATCCCTGCAGGATATCCCAGTCTGTAGTTCCAAAACATTCTCTCAGGGCCTTCTCTGCCTCTGTGGTCCACTTCCTGAATGATCGTGTGGTTGCAGGTAGGACCCTCACTTTTGGTTTGTAGTGAGGCTGAAGCAGAACCAGGTTATGATCTGCTTTCCCAAGCGCAGGCAGCGGGGTGGCGCTGTATGCGTCTTTAACGTTTGCATACAGTAAATCAATAGTCTTATTTCCCCGGGTGTTACAGTCCACATACTGGGAGAAGGCAGGTAATGTTTTGTCCAGCGTCACATGGTTAAAGTCTCCAGCGATTAGCACAAGCGCCTCAGGGTGCTGCGTTTGTAACTTAGCAACAGCAGAATGGATGATGTCACTTGCTGTCTCCACGTATGCCCGAGGAGGGATGTACATGATGACAACAATGACGTGTCCAAACTCTCTGGGCAAGTAATAGGGATGCAAACTTACGGCCAACAGTTCGATGTCCCTGCAGCAAGTGGAGACTTTGACGTTAACATGTCCAGAGTTACACCACCGTGTATTAACATAGAGAGCAAGTCCTCCTCCTTTGTGTTTCCCACAGGTACTTGCATCTCTGTCCGCTCTAACTGTGCTAAACCCGGGTAGCTCCACGTTAGCATCTGGGATGGTGGTAGTTAGCCACGTTTCGCAAAAGCACAACAAACTGCATTCTCTGTAGGTTCTGAAATTTTTCACCAGCGCAGCCAGTTCGTCGATCTTATTTGAGATCAAAGAGGCTCAGTCATAAAAGGGGGGGGGGGGGGCAAACATGAATGCCTCTCACCAAAGTAACACTAAATTACATTGCTTTGCCTAAAAATCAAATAAAGACATACAAAATATTTATCAAGTTATATATAAAATCTCACATCACAACAGCTTAGAACACAGATTTTTCAAAACTTTTAAGGAACATTGAAATATCTTCTTAGTCAGTCAGTCAGTCAGTCAGTCAGTCAGTCAGTCAGCCAGTCAGTCAGTCAGTCAGTCATATCCTAACACAGGGTCACGGGGGTCTGCTGAAGCCAATCCCAGCCAACACAGGGCACAAGGCAGGAACAAATCCCCAGGCAGGGCGCCAGCCCACTGTTAGTACATGCTTAATTATTCCATCCATTTATCCAAACAGTCCCAGCAAGCATACAGCGTGAGGCAGGACCAGTCCCTGGACCAGGCACCAGCTCATCGTTACTGCTGCGCCACCGTGCCAACACATTTAATTATTAACATTATACATTATTTAAATGAAATTAAAAATTTATCTGTATAATGTAATATACATACTTTAATTAATTTCATCTTAAAAATGAAATCAAGAGCTCCAAAAAGATAGCTCTTGGAAATCTAAATCGACTTAGAAGCCTGTTGTCATCATCTGTAAATACACTTTGATGAATTTAATTGAATTCCTTTATTGTTATTGTATGGTACAATGAGATTCAATTTGCAAATCCTCCATAAACTTATTTTCCTATAAAATAATAAAATAACAATAATAATGATAATAATAATACAATTAAAAACAATGAAAAATATACCATATGAAAGCATACGTACAATATACATGTATTTATAGTGCAGCTAGTGCAAATGGTTCATAAAGTGGCTCAGGTTGTGCAATATTACAAGTTTACAGTGAGGTAATTGTAATTCTAAGTTCAAACAGTTCTACCAGGAGCACTTGATGGACTGACTGAGTGTGTTTATAGCTCTCGAGATTAAACTGTTTCTGAACCTCGAGGTTCATGCAGGAAAGGCTCTGGAGTGTTTACCAAATGGGAGAAGTTCAAATACAGTGATACCTTGAGATACGAGTTTAATTCGTTCCGTGACCGAACTCGTAAATCAAAATGTTCTTATCTCAAATCAATTTTCTCCATTGAATGATTTGAAATGCCATTAATCCATTCCGGACCCCCAAAGAACACTGCAATTTTTTTGTTACATGTTTTTAAATAAGAAAAATGTACTTATAAATAACGACTATTGTATAAAAACACAATACAATAGAATGTACTGCAATAAACTGGTTTTATTAAGTACAGTACAGTATAATGTACAGCATTTACCTTGGAGATCAGACAAGTTGAAGATGCTGACGGAGTTTGGTGGAGAAAGACTGAACTGAATAACTGAATGTTATTAACTGATTTTTGCCCTTTTCGCCACACCTTCCTCACTTTCATCTGCAGGGGTTTTTGAAAAAAATCTGTCCAATGAGGTCCGTTTCATCCTCCCTTTCAAAATGTTTCTAAAATGTGTCATGCAACTGTCATTAAATAGTGCCGTTGTGCGCCCAGTTGAAACTTTTTCTGGGTGTTTCTTTTGAATAAAGTCTTAAAGTTTCTCCCACATTCCCAACATTTCCTTTATCCCACTTGTAGAGATAACTTCCTCCGCCTCCTCCGCGTCACTTATTTCCTGCAAAACCTCCGTGTGCTGCTGCGTCTGTAGCTCCTTTAGCTCCTCCGTTGTCAGTTTCTCAGAGTGCTCCTCGATGAGCTCATTGATGTCATCTTCATCCATGTCCAGGCTTGCTGGGGGATGTATCCTTCGGCCGCTATTATTCCCGCAAAAGTTTTGAGGTAATCCTTAGCTGCCTTCATATCCTCGCTCGCTGCCTCACCATGCTTGACAACGGAGTGAATGCTAGTCCCCTTTATAAATTCTCAAACCAGCCCCGACTGGCTTTAAACAGCTCGCCCGATGCCAAGTCTGTCAAAGTGCCTGGGGTCTGCTGCTGCAAATCAGCATAAATCGCTCGTGCCTTCTCGCAGATTACAGCCTCCGTCACGGTATCTCCTGCAAGCTGCTTCTCCATCAACCACACAATCAGCAGCTTCTCCATATTTTCATGGATAGATGTCCGCTGTTTAGAAATGATTTTAACGCCCTTGACTGGCGTTATAACCTTTATCGACTCCTTCTGTTTCAGTATGGTGCAGATTGTAGAAGTGCTACGCTTGTACTGCTTCGCCAAATCAACTACACGCACACCTTGTTCATGTTTTTCTATAATTTCTTCCTTTAATTCAATGCACATCATCTGCTTCTTCTTCTCTGCACTGTCCTTCTCACTCACTTTCTTCGGACCCATAGTTGGAAAAACAAAGATTTGCAAAATAACTGCAAGCACAAATGCGAGCACAACACTGAAGCTTCCACTGCGAGCTAACTGCTTAAAGTGAACGAGTGAGACACGGGATGTTGCGGCGTTCACTGTGGTGAGCTGCACGAACTAGTGGTGGGGTATCTGAAGCTGGCTCATAACCCAAATTTTACCTCTCAACTCAAAGCAAAAAATCGGCCAAGAGACTGCTCGTATCTCAAAAAACTCGTTAGTTGGGACACTCATAAATCAAGGTATCACTGTAGACTGTGCTCATGGCTGAGGCCTTGTGTGCTATAATTGTTCTCCAGGGCTAGATGCTGTATCCCAATAATCCTTTGCACTCTTGACACAGCTGCCATAGAGCTTTCCTATCAGCTGCTGTACAGCTATGATTCCACACTCAGATACAGTGGGTTAAAATACTCTGAATGGTGCACTGAGAGTAACAACGCTAAAGCACCTATTCTATTTGGAATAATTTGGCCATTCCGTGGACCATTATATTGCTACATGTTGATTACAATCAGATGCCTTAAATTTATAAACGATATGTGGTAAATTTCAGCGTATTTGATAAGGCCGTGTAAGGCATGTGAATCTAAAAAAGAAAGGAGAACCACACAGAAACAGTAGCACTGCTTTGATGCTGGGTGCCACCAGTTTGCAAAACTGAGTGAAAACTTGTGTACGCACAGAGTAAGGATGGCGTGAAAATGTGTGTGGCTCTATGCCAAGTACAGTTTTTATACATCTCAAAGTGTGCATGGAAATGGGCGTAGACAACATTTTTGTGCGTACGGATCGTTTATACATGAGACCCCAAATGACTGACAACCTCACCAACTCTGACACCACTTCTGGTGTCTGTTCTCCTGGACTCGCCTCTTCCTGCCTGGCCTGTATTTAAGTGTTGCCATGTTTAATTTAATTTCAGACTTATGTCTTCAGAGACATTCTCTTTTGCTGAAAAGCATTATTCTTCTTTAGTATGGGGTTGTAGCATCACCCCAAATCTTTATCCCTTCTTTATCTCCTTGTCCTCTTTTACAAGGGTTATTCTAGATTGAAAACTAAATATTTCCACTTGCAAGAGGTAAAACTGCAGCAGCTTTCAAAGATATTGTTTAGATGAAAACACTGAATACTTTAAATGACAACAGAAGCAAATATTATATTATAATGTTATCATTATACTGCTTTATATTATATATAATACTATATATTTATTATGTAATAAAACAATGGCCCGGATGTCCAGTCCTCCTGAGTAATCTGGCTGGTCAGTTTGGCTTTGGTGGGATTGGTCAGGTTGACCTTGGTGACTTGATGAAAGAGGAAGTATGAGTGTGAGATACATGAAGAGGGATAAAGGAATATGAGCCATGCTTCAGACCAATGGGGCAAAGAACATCTTAACACCTGCCATCCCCCAAAACCATATGTTAAGGTAGAGCTTGGCAGTTAAGCAGCCTGGCTTTGTGTGGGAGTTGAGAGACTTCAGAGAAACATTTATCAAACTTGTTTCAGGCACTTCCCCCAAATACTGCCGTAAAATTCAAAGAGACTCAGTCCTGGTGTTTGTAAACATGAATGCTTCTCACTAATGTAATACTAATATTACATTGCTTTGCCTAAGTTACAAATAAAGACATACAAAATATTTATCAACTTGTATGCAAAATTTCACATCACAACACCCTCTTATGGATGACAGGTGACATTATGCCTGGACATGGATGGATGCTAAATGTTTTGTAGTTTTATATATATATATATATATATATATATATATATATATATATATATATATATATATATATATATATATATAGATGAGATATTATATTACACAGTGGAGAAATGAGCCTGGGGCAAAAAGTGCTTCAAGGGGGCTCTCCTGGAGGGGATGGAGAGGATTTTTCATGGTGGCATCTGATTTTGCCTAAATAAAAAATGAATTATATTTAAGTAAAATTAATGGTGGTTGCCTAGTTTATGATAACAAAAGCAAGAAAGTAGTGGTTACTCAGATCTTGACAGAAAATGTTGTAGTACAATCTGTATGAATTATATCAATAACAGGACATTTTTTGCTCCTTAGCAAATATTTCACATAGTTATTTTGCCTCTTCAAGCACTATTGAAAGTGTTTTACTACTCAGCATACAAAGCTCAATTTAAATAACAAGCTATCAATAAAAACTTGGATAACATAACCTGCTTTTTAAATCAAACTTAATTCCAGAGAACATTATTCATTTGGAGTGGTCATTTACACAGCATGGGTGGCATGGTGGCGCAGTGGGTAGCGCTGCTGCCTCGCAGTTGGGAGACCTGGGGACCTGGGTTCGCTTCCCGGGTCCTCCCTGCGTGGAGTTTGCATGTTCTCCCTGTGTCTGCGTGGGTTTCCTCCGGGCGCTCCGGTTTCCTCCCACAGTCCAAAGACATGCTGGTTAGGTGGATTGGCGATTCTAAATTGGCCCTAGTGTGTGCTGTGGGTGTGTTTGTGTGTGTCCTGCAGTGGGTTGGCACCCTACCCGGGATTGGTTCCTGCCTTGTGCCCTGTGTTGGCTGGGATTGGCTCCAGCAGACCCCCGTGACCCTGTGTTCGGATTCAGCAGGTTGGAAAATGGATGGATGGATTTACACAGCATGTTCGTTTACTGGAATAATTGCTGTGAGACACAAATTTATTTAAAGTAAATTAGAAAAGTATTATCTTGTCTATGAGTAAAATTATGGCATCTGAAAAAATAGAACATTACAATGACATACTGCTCGATCAAAAAAATAATAATAACATACAGTAGCAGATATAACCATTTACTTCAAAATGAATACAGAGAAGCCAAAAGTTAAATTCACTTTCTGTAAAGGTGTTGAACTTATCCTTCTAAATTATATGAAAACATTGTATCTGGGTAAGTCTTTGCCTTCCAAAGGTCAGTCTCATCTCGGACTTAATGTCTTACTGCCCTGTGGTCAGTTGAATTACTCTTGTTGAATCAGTATGACAGTTTTCCACAATAAACCTCAGAAATTAATTACATATTAGTAATCAGTGACACCATCTTTCCATCAAAAGCGGGAGTTGCTGATAATATTTTTGCTTTTTAAGGCTTGGAAGAGATTAGAACGCTGTAAACAGGAATGTAACATATGGGCAATTGATCTGGTGGACCATAATACTGTAGTAGTCAAAAGTGCTTGGCCAGTTATCTGAAATTCTTAGCAAAACCTATTGTAACGTTTATAACTCTTCAGCAAGAGTCTTTTCTTCTCTTTTTAAATTAAAGTGTGGACAGTATTACTGCTTTCCTTTGGCCTTAAATGAGATGGTGTTTGATAGCATCATAAACTGATGTATCTAAAGGGACTTGCTTCCACAGGATCACATGCCTTGAAACTAAGTATGATGGCAAACACTGAATGTTAACATCAACACAATGACAAAAAAAGTGAAAACAATACATACATTAAATCAAAGTAAAATAAATGTAACAATTTGAAGATTTTGACCATGTTATAACATGGGGGTTCAGCTTTGTGCATTTTGAAATGTACATCCTATTATGTTTTTTTCATTCGTGTACAGGATTCAGTTTGGTTCAACCTCAACTTCCTTTAAATCTCCTGTCCTGTTTACTTTACTGTGTTTTGTTTTTTCTGTGGACACCTGTATTTTATACTAATTGTTTTCCCTTACTATTAAATAAAATTTATATTTCTTTTCTTCACTGGCTTACAGCTTTTGTACCTCTGCCTTGTGTCTCCCATAAATTGAATTTGTATAACTTAGTTATTGCTAATGAAAAAGAATAATCCAATAATGTCTCATATTTTTATTTACTTATTAGATCCAGTTTACTTTGTGATATTCAAAAGCCAAATATTAAAAGCAAAACACAATTGCCTCTTGTACTATTAGACCACACACTAATACTCAGAGGGTGGTCTGTTGATTGTCAAGACTCCAAATGAGCAACTCTATGCAGTCCAATTATTTGCACACACCTGTAACCTAATCACTGAAAACTGAAGCACTTGCTAAAGGACAAACCTGGAGCTATAGGAAGTGGTTATTCAGGGAGACATGATAAGGATCTGGACTTGGAAATATAAATACTACCATACAGATTCATATGTAATTACAGAAATAATGGACATGCTTAGTTTAATTTTTGTAAACTCTATTATTTCGTTAGTGACACTAAAAATGAACTAACTTAACATTCCTGGTAGTTAAGCAACAAATAATGAGTATATACAATGATGACAC